>NC_080021.1:81088519-81390811 GCF_030020395.1 Manis pentadactyla | reverse complement strand
CAGAGGCTGTAAAATCTACCTGAGAGATTGCAAGGGACAAAGAAAGCAGATTCAGCATGGCATGTTTGGAAGGTACCAACAGGAAGAAAGATTCCTGCTTGTACCCTAAAAAAGCAGTGTGTGGGAATTGCGTAGCAATTGGCCATAATCAAGTACTCAGGAAAAATGGTAATGGAGTGCAAATCTGGAAATAATTTGTGCTTTCTAATCCCCGGGTATCTAATCTAAATTGGACCATCTAAATCCCATAAATAATTAGCAGAATTTAATATTTTCTCATCAGTATTACACCCAGTTGGAACTTGTGTCATTACTGTTAAAGGTAGGATTAATTTGAATAGCATCCAAGGTCACTTTTGTCATATTTACTAAGTTTGCCTGGTGTTTTTATTGCAATGTAACTTGAATTTCCTAAAGAACTCAATACCATTTGTTTGTTTGCTAGTCTTGTTAAGAGCCAACATTTGAAATTTAATTAGCACTATTGGAAAAACAAATCTTGAAACACAGATCTTCTGTTGAAAAAGGAAAGCTCATAAGTGCCTGTAAGTGCCCATGTTCACCTGCCTCCCCACCCCCCACCCCCCACCCCCCAACCAAGTCTCAGGTTGGTATATAACTCTTATGTCTTTGGATGACTTGGTCCTTGAAAAGTATGAGGTAATAGGTAGCTAATGGGTATCTTGATTAGAGTGCTATGAAATGACTATTTTTACTAAAGAGAAAACACTCAGTATTCATATCAGATTAACAGCAGGCTTTAAGTCTATAAGGTGGAGAACATGCTCAAATAGAAAGGCCTGCTTGTCACAGAATAAGAGATGGTCTTCCTGTGTTTTTAAATTCTGTCAAACGTTATGTTTTGGCACTGCAATAGAGAGATTTTATCCAGAAAATGCAAATATAAGACTCTCCTACTTTGAATTTATGCTTCAAAGAACTTACAGAATTAAGCTGATTTTTTAAGAGCTGTCAAATATTAACTACGAGACTTACTTTGACCTTTGCTTATATTTGTTGTTGTTGACAATTTTTTTTCCACGTGTAGAAAAGGCTCCCACATTTCTCCCATATCCACATCCACACAGTCCTCACTGGGCACAAAGATAGAACGTTCTCCACGCTCCTCTCTTCCTCTCCTTTGCCTGTTGGGCCCATCTGCTCATCCTAGCCAATGGAGGGCGTCCTTCAGGGCAGATGACTTTGTTGGTGGAGAGGGAGGAAATGAAGGAAAGAGTAAGAAGAAGTGAATCTGTAATCCAAAGGATTTAGGTAAGTAAAAGAGACACTTTCTGACGGAACTGCTGACTGTTGCTAATGAGACCCCAGGATCTCTATCCTCGGAGCCTTGGAGTCAGGAGCTGATGAAGTGTGCTTCTGCCGGTTGGAGGCCACAGCATGGCATTTTCCTTCGCTGATGAGATAGCTCTCTGGCCATCCGGTCACAGGCTCTGAGAGGCCACAGGCTCCCTCAGGGGCCTGCAGTGTTGTCCTGTTTGTTTTTACCACTAAATATTTGAACTGAGAAGCAAAAACCAGGACTGACCTAACTGTAGGCCAAGAAAAGATGTATTTTATTGTAAAGAATGATCCAAAATGAAAAATTTTCCTTCCAAACATGCACTCAGGCCAGTGTGTCCATTACCAGTGTGACAGACATCACGCATTTGATTCTATAAGGCATTTTGGCTTTCCCAGGTGAGTGACTGTGGAGCTAGTCCCAAGATAAGAAGAAAAGATGCAGGCCTATTTTTGTAAGGATTACCTCCTCAGACAACTATTACAGGTGAACACATGTCCGATCCATTTTTATGCAGGAAAACCAGTCCAGGCACTGATGGTGCCAGAAGGCCTCTGCTGAGTAGCAGCCAAAAAAGCAAGAGTGGCAGCCTTTCAGTGACGAATGGCGCCACTTCAAGACCCAGTCATCAGACCAAGAATCCTAGGGGTCAGGTATACATCCACGTCAGGCACCTGTTCAAGGTCAGCTCCACTGCCAGGGCCTGAGAGCGGCTCACTGTCCACCACAGGCTTTGGTCCGAGTCCTGAGGCAGGTGCTGCGGCTGGGCTGTGACTCCTCCTGAGCTGTGGCCGTTCACACGTTCACCGCTCGGGTCCCCGCTGCTGCCTGCCTTGCCTCTGGGAGCTCTGGAAAGCTACAACCTGGAATTTGCTTTATCACTGATCTGTGGACCTATTGCCCAAGAACAGACACCTCATGGACTCCAAGATGTTCAAATGCAGCCCATGAGGGGTGGGAGTGGTGGACTCTGATGTCTGTTACCTGGACTCAGATCCCAGTTTTCCCACTTATTTGCTGTGTGAACTTGGCAAGATATTTCACATTCCTTATCTATAAAAAGATGAGGATAATGATAGTAACTAACTCACAGGATTGACAGGGAGTAAATGAAATCACATATTTAAAGCACTAGCATAGAGTCTGGGTATTAGTATATAGTAATATCTAATAATAAACATAATAATAATCAAATACATAATTACCTAATAACAAATCTAATAAAACTATTCAATTCCAATTATATCTTGTCACCATAGAAATAGCTCTCAAATTATCCAAATATTTCAAATAATGTGAATAATGAGATAAAAAGTATCTTAGGACATTGAAATTTTGCATCTTTTCTGAGGATGGGTATCAACTGCCACTATTCCAACACACTCAGCTTCTCCCTCGCTCCCATCAAGATACCATTGCTTGCTGAACTGGCTTCTCCCTCAGAGATGAAACATTTAGCCCCTTGCATAATTCCCAAGAGAGGAGATCTTTGCTCGTTTCTATATGAGACAAGGGGAGCATATCTGAGGGGCAGATGCTACAGCGGGCTGCATGATGTCCATGCTTCTCGAGAAGCATGAATTGCACAAACTCCTTCAGCAGCTGAGCTGTGGTGTTAATCACATGTTGAACTACTCAGAGTGTAACAACAGAGAGAGCAGACCAGAGGAATCCATGGCAGCTTTCCATTTTATTGATGATAAATTTATTATCTTCATTACAGAATTTAGAAATAGGAAAAAAACAGTTTTTGGTAAGTTGTGTAACTATAAATCTGTTCTGTTTTCAAGATGATTTTTCATTAATTTCTGTGTTCTCTTTATGTGTATTCTTAGGCACAGCATGTAGGTGTGATGACTCAAGTTCAGAAGGTATTGTGAGCGTATACACCTGAGGCGGCCAGCCCAGGAGAAGCATGCCTGTGCATGTGCATGTCACAGGAGGGAATAGTGTGGTAAATGAGTATATGACATACAGAAAATATGGCCTCCATCTTCAAGATCCCTCAAGGGATAACCTTGCGCAGTTCTAGGCATTTAGAAGGCTAGAAATATCTGCCAAATACTTCTTGATGGTATTTCTTCTTGAGAAAACACACATATATGCAACACTAAGTTAGCATGTGAATTTTCCCTGAGACTCAGCTTCTTGAAATACTACTAGGCATATTCTTGTCTCCCCCCATGCTGGATACAGAGGCTATGATTGGAGGGGGTGAGCACCCCACTCCCATGGGTGGAAGAACATAGCTGGCTTTGGCATGAGCTGGCAAGACCAGCCCCTTTTCGGTGCTCCTTCCATCTGTCTCCCAATGTCTTCTCTTTCTAACAAAACTCCTTGTCCATGGCGCATCTCACAGTGTTTGGCCATGATTTTGCTGCTTTTTATGGTTGTTAGTATCTATCAAAATTACATAAACAGCTAGGTGCTTCGTGTGATGTTTAAGCAAGCCTAAGAAGATGCTGCTCAGTCCCCTGAATCTTAACTTCCCCACCTGCAGAAGAAGACATTTCAAAGCTCTTCTCTAAGTAATGCAAAGAAAAACAATTGTTCTATGTTTACCTTCTGCATATTAACATGACTATTTTTATCCAACTGCTGTTCAGCACCAGGAAATACAAGAAGGACTGTGGCTCTTGCTTTTATCAGTTCCTCGAGTGTGCTCATGTCCTGGACTTCTCACCAATACATCTTCAGAGTGTTTTATTGGACAGTTTCTCGGGTTTCACTCTGGCAGTGCTCTCAAAGACAAGCCATTTATTGAAAACACTGTTACCCATGAAGCTATTTTGTGGACATCCTATTTTAAGGACGTGGTGTTTATCAAGTAGTGGAAATACCACATTTATGTAAAAGTAGTGAAAGAATAAAGGGGCCAAGTTTAAGTTTGTCCTGGAAACATGTCATACCACTAGTCACTGCTCCATGTAAACCATAAGGTTTACACTGCTATTGTAACCTGGCTGCAGCCCCTCTTTCAGGTTTGTTATACCCATAGTTCAAATGTCCTAGAAATACCTGGGTTCTCTTACTCCTTTGCTCTTGCCAACTGCCAGCATTTCACATATGACAATCATTAGTTGGTGCTTTGTGCTCTTTGTGCACATCTCTTGTGTCACACACTAGATTGTCCAGACATTAAATATGCTAATGAGATAAAAAAAATCACTTATCATAATTTCCAGGCAGTCCTACTGGGAGAGTGCATCCTGGTGACTAGAGAAGCTTTTCTTTTCTGAACACAAATATTCATCATTCTCCATGTAATACCCTTTAGAACAATTTACAGTTTAGTTGTTATGTAAAGAAGTCATGTATCAATATCAACTCAAATCCAAACATCAATGACCTATGAAGGGGCACGTGAAATGACTCCCTCCCACTGCTGTTTCCCATCCATCCTGCTTTTCTCCTCCATTTTATTAATTTTTTTCTTCATCTTTCCTGAGATCTTTCATGCCCATATTCTTTCCCTCCTCAATTTTTTACACAGATGACAGGACACTATATTTATATATAAAAAATTGCTACTCTGAAATTTTTTTAACTTAATAACATCATTGCTGGGGGATCCTTTATCAATTTATAATGGCAAAGAACAGAAAGAAGAGAGACAAAGATACCAGTATCTGAAATTAAGAAAGGAACATTGCTGCACATCTTAAAACCATTTAAACATTCAAAAGAACATGCTATCTAATTCTGTATATATAAAATGCTAGAACAGGAAAATTAGTCAAAAGGAAAAAAAAATCAAAACAATGACTGACTATTTTGGGAACTGTAAGCATGATCTACTGAGAAACAGTGGGGGTGGTGACAATGTCTTATATCTCCCTGGAGGTTTGGTTTGCAAAGTCAAAACTCCCAGATGTACTGAGGTGGTACATCTCAGATAAGTGGAATTTAATATAAATTTTACCTCAGAGGAAAAAATAGTAAAAGAAAAATTATTGAACACAGATTAATAATATGCTTTCTGAAATAGTTGGCAGATATTGTACTGATGTTTGCAACTTTGAAATTCATTAAATATAAGATAAATTGAAGGATGAGAAAACAAATAGTTGGAGAGGTAATTGATGAAACATAGTGAACATACACTGTAGGATCTAGGTGGCATGTATGCGGGTGTCCACTATAACATTCTTTCAACTTCTGTGTTTGAAATTTCATAATAAGATACAAGAAAAAATGAGAATGTAATGAACAACTTTATCACAATAATTTGAAATTTAGACAAAAAGGGTAAATTCCTAGTCAAATACAGCATACCACAGCAAACATAAGAAGTAGAAAATATGTATAACTGCTAACTAAAAAGAATTGAATTTATGTTTAAAAATCTTCCTACAAAGAAAATTCCAAGTTGATCAAGAATCAGGAAACAGACTCTTGCTTATATAAACACTGGATTCCTTTCAAATATGGCAGTAGTTGAAAACAGAAAAACTTATTTGCTGAATAAATTGTTCTATGCAAATTGGATATATATAGAACAAGAAACTAGGTTAACTACTACCCCAGTCCAAACAAAAAAATTCAGTTCCACATTTATAGATCAAATGTGAATGGTAAAACAACAAAGTTTCTAAAATATAATATGGGAAAATGGTTCATAACTTTGTAGTAGTTTTTTGCAAGTAGTTCAAAATTTCTTGCATGATACACTAAAGCATTTCCCATAATTGAAAAAAGTAACAAATCAGAGTCAGTTAAAACAAGAAACTTCTGTTTATCAAAAGGTACCATTCAAGAAATACAAGTCCATGCCACAGAGAGGGTTACAGCTGACAGATGACTTTCAGCATAAGACGACTGAAGAAAGTCATTTCATCCCTTGGCTTTTAGGGAGTGATGGATTGGCACTGGTTTAAAACCAGTTCTATGATTAAACATATTCAGTTAGGGGCTTAGATCAAAGAACAGGTGATCTTTTCCTTGCTTAAACACCATTAGTCATCAGGGGAATGAAAATTTAAAACCCTTTCCACCAAAATGAGTATTATTAGAGGCTAACTAGAAGCTAACCAGTGTTAGCAAGGGTACCGTGCTACCTAGCAACCAGAACTCTCAGACACTGCGAGTGGGACTGTAAATTGCAACAGTAACTTGGGAAAACTCTTGGACAGCTGAAGCTGAACATATGCATACCCCATGATGTGACATTTCTACCCCTGCTAAAGTTGCCCAGCAAAAGTGCAGGGAGGGGAAACCAAAGTGCAGGGAGGGGAAACCAAGCAGAGCTGACCATCTCCCTGATGAGGAGACAGACCTGGGAATATAACACAAAATCCTGATGCAATAATGGAGAAGATTAACAAAGTTAAAGATATAAAACATGCAAGGGCTTCTTGGAGTAGAAACCTCTTAAGCAAATCTAAAAGACAACCAACCAAATGGCAAAATGTCCTTGAAATACACTCATAGTGCCATTCCCCCTAATGTGTAAAAATCACTCAAAACAACAAAAAAACAAAAATGGACAAGAGCCATGAATAAATAGTTCACAGAAAAGAAAATAAAGATGGTTCTTAATAATGAAAAGAGGTTTACTCATGAGAAGCAAACAGGCACATTAAAACTATATTAAGATGGCAATTTTTACCTCTCAAACCAGAGAAACATCACATGTGAAAACAGTGGAATTGGAGAAATTGGGAAACAGGCAATCCCCCATCCTTGATGGGAAGCTTTATGATATAAGGTTTGTGAGGCAAATTGATATTATCTATCAAGCATATACATTTGATCTTATAATTCCTCTTGTCAGACGTATTCTAGAGTTACAGTAACATGTGAAAATAGTGGCAGGACAAGATTATTCACTGCAGCATTGTTTGTAAAAACGAAAGATCAGGAACAACTCACATGTCCTTCTGTGTGTAAATGATTAGATATGTGTCAGTGCAGTTGCAAGACACAATTCTATACAAATATAAAAGAAAGAATAGAGAATGTAGGTACAAGCCACCTAGATCCTACAGTGTATGTTCACTATGTTTCATCAATTACCTCTCCAACTATTTGTTTTCTCATCCTTCAATTTATCTTATATTTAATGAATTTCAAAGTTGCAAACATCAGTACAATATCTGCCAACTATTTCAGAAAGCATATTATTAATCTGTGTTCAATAATTTTTCTTTTACTATTTTTTCCTCTGAGGTAAAATTTATATTAAATTCCACTTATCTGAGATGTACCACCTGGGTAGTTTTGACTTTGCAAACCAAACCTCTAGTGAGATACAAGACATTGTCACCACCCCACTGTTCCTCAGTAGATCATGCTTACAGTTCCCAAAATAGCCAGTCATTGTTTTGATTATTTTTTCTATAGACTAATTTTTCCTGTTCTAGCATTTTATATATACAGAATTAGATGGTATGTTCTTTTGAATGTTTAAATTGTTTTAAGATGTGCAGCAATGTTCCTTTCTTAATTTCAGATACTGGTATCTTTGTCTCTCTTTGTCTTTTTCTTGGTGGGAGAGAGCATTCATCTAGGCAGCATTATGTCAATTGCATTAGGCTTTTCAAAGAAATAACATTTGGCTCCTGGGTATGTAGTCTGTGTTTGTCTTTTATTTTGTTAATTTCTACTCTATTATTTTTTTCCTTCTTTCTTTTCATTCAATTAGCTGCTCTTTTACAAATGTGTTTAGATACTCAGCTATTTAACTTCCATGCTCTCTTATCTGATCTATGCACTTGGGGCTATTAATTTCCTGATAAAATAGTTTTGTTTGCATCGCACAAATTTTGGTATGTTCTTTTCTCATTATTATTTGACTGAGCATGTTCTTCATTCTATTATGATTTCTACATGGATTTGGAACCATGAGTTACAGAGAAGGGTGTTATTTGTAGATGGGGCGAAGTAGACTCTTATCTTCAGAAAATTGATTTCTAGCTTAACTGCAGTATGGCCAGAGAGAACAGTCCACAATTTCAGTTCTTTGACACTGGTTATCATTTGCTTTATGACCCAGGGTATAATCAGTTTTGATAAATACATCTTGTACACTTGGAAAAATATGTGCTCTGTAACTGTTGGTTTCAATGCTTTTTAAAAGAAATAGGGTCTCATTTGTGAGTATATTTTTCAAATCTTCCTTTTATTACTAGCTGCTTTTCAAAGTATGTTAAAAATTTTCATGATGCTTGTGTATTTCCACTTCTGTAGTTCTTTCATTTCAGCTTCATATATTTTGGAAGGCAGCTGTGCTCACCACTATACCAATACTGCACAAGCTTCGTATATTTTGAAGTTCTTCTATTTGATCATCATATTTAGGATCATTATAGTTTCCTATTCAGTTAATACTACTGTCATCTTAAAATATTCCTTTTTATTTCTAGAGATGCTTCCTGCCTGATACTGGTAGAGTTACTTTTGGTGTGCATTCTCATGGTGCGCCTTTTAACATCCTTGGGTTTGAAAACTTTCTAACTTGATATTTAAAATGCATTTCTTATAGGAAGAATATAATTTAGTTTTGTTTTTCTGTGTGTGAAATTTTGATCTTTTACCCAGTGAAATTACTGATGTATATGAGCTTCAACTGACCGTTGTAATATTTGTTTTCTATTTGTAGATGTGTTTCCGTTCTCCTTTGTCTCTGTTTCTCTTCTTTTTAAATTTCTTTTGAGTTAATTATATGGTTTTTATTATTCTGTTTACTCCCTTTATTAGTCTTTTGGTTATTAAGTTTTTACTCTTTCCTTAGTGGATGCCTTAGAGATATCAGTAAGAATCCATAAGTTATGAAATCTAATACTCCTCAAAAACTGTACCATTTCTAGTACTGTAAGAAACTTAGAATATATTATATCCATTTTCCCTCTCTCATATTTTATGCTTTCTTCTAATTACATGCATACAGACACACGTGTATCTTTACATTATGTACATACACTATATATACATTACATACATATACATACACTTGTGTATCTCTACAAAAGACTATTTGTTTTATACATGAAATGATTGCTTAGTTTTAGCCACACAGTTATTCCTTCCACTCCTCTTCATTCATTCTTTCCTGTGTTTCCATGCTTCCACTTCAGATGGTTTCTTATCTGCCTAAAAAAATCCCCTCAGTATTTCCTTCAGTGCAAGGCTGCTAGTAATGATTTCCCTGCTTTGTTTGCCTAAAAAGTTCTTTATTTAGTCTCCATTTTTAAAAGATATCTTTACTAGGCATAGGATTTCATTACTTTTTGGCTTTCATTCTATCTACTGAGAAGTAAGTTTTTAGTTATTGTTTTTTTAAGGAGTTGTGTTTTATTATTTTTTGATCTTTATTTTTTGTTTGTACTATGGCAAACCCTGGAATAAATTAATTGCATTTATTCTGCTTGGGGTGCATAACACTTCTTGAATCAGTGGTCTGATGCTTTTTATCTGCTTGAAAAAATTATAAGTCATTTTGTCTTTAAATAGTCTCTCTGCATTATTTTCTTTCTACTTTTCTTCTGCAACTCCAGTTACATATATACTTTACTTTTAAGCTACATTCCATGTCTTTTACACTCCTTTTTGAAACTTTCATCTTTTTCTTCCTAGTCTGGATATATTCTTCTCATCTAAGGTCCAGTCAAGAATTCACTCTTCAGCTGTGTTTAATTCGTTGACAAAACCATTTTTAGTTTCATTTACTTCACTTTGCAGTTTAATAATTTCCATTTAGTCATTTTTTATTTTCAAGTATGCTGCTGCTCTTCTCCATCTTATCATCGAATTTCTCAAATGTATTAATGAAGGTTATTTTTAAGACCCTGTCTTAGAACTCCATCATCTGGATCTCTATTAGGTCTGCCTTACTGTCTGTGATTTCCCTTGTTGTTTGATCATGTAGCCCTGTATCCTTATTTGTTTGATAATTTTTGATTGAGTACCTTCCATTATGTTTGATGAATTACAGAGATATTTTGAGATGCTGGATGTTGATTTTCTCTGGAGAGGATTTATTCTTGCAACTGGTAGGTACTTAGATGAAGATAGTTGGTTACCAAAGCTTATCTTAAACCAATCAGGGCTTCAGTGCTTTTGGGGATGGTTTATACCTCGTTCATGCCCATTTCTAAGGTGTAACTCTTGGAAGGAATATACTGAATGCTGAAGTGTTTTCAAGCATATATTCTGTTGAGCAAACCTTAAAATCTAAAGTTCAATTTTTGTACATTAAATCTGTAAGGCTGTCAGTAGCTCTGTTTTTTTTCTCATCCTCTCAGCTGCTGTTTTCTTCTCTTCAGATCTACCTCTTATCTACTACTTCATAATTAGCAAATTCTTAAAGAAAGAAGTAATACCCTGCCACTTTGTGCTTCTTTTATCTGGATTTTGACTGCACAAGTCCTTGTTGCTAGACCAAGGTATGAATATGTCTAATGAATTCATGTATTTTTCCAAGAAAAATGAATTTTATTTGGGTTATTGAAAGAAAAAAAAAAAGAAGAAGATGGACACCTTTCCTCTCCAAGGTTGGTATCTGGTGAAACAGGCAGTCATATCTGGTTTAGTCTGTGGTCCAGGATGGTTGGTTAGGAAATGTACTGTGTTAAAGATGAGAGAAAAAAAATCTTTGGAGATAAATATGAGAAGAGAGAAGTTTTAGATGTTTAAGGAGGGATTAAAGACAGAAGAGATGAGTTAATTATTATAAATATTTCCCAAATTTTTCTCTGCCCTGGTTTAGTGTCTGTACTGTGAGGCCAGAATAACCAACTTGGAACAAAACATGGCTTATAGATACTTGGCAGGTAGGGAAAAGAGAGACAGACAGAGACAGAGATTGAGAGAGAGGGAAAGTTTTCCTTGAAGATGGATCAGAAGATTCCAAGCTAAACTTTACAAGTCTGTGTTCATCATATGAAACGGATCCCTGGATATTGCCAGGGCCAGGAAAGATGAGCCAACCATGGAGGATAGTCAGAGCAGGAACTGCCTCCAGGGAGAGTGGGAAATCCCTCTAAAGGCTCCTGCACCAATTCCAGTGAGGGACCATATTGACTTTCAGTGTCAGCAACTTAATTTTTTTTTGAGTATTTAATTTACTTAATTTTTTAATTACTTTTTTGACATTTTAAGTATTTATAGGAGACAGGTTCTGTGAAAATAAACAACTAAAAAATTGAATCTTAAAATGTAAAAATCGAAATGCAACAATTAAGATCCTCTTTGTAGAAGCTGCACAGAAAATAGGAACATCCTGACCCCTCTTATCAGAATCACAGGTGGTGACAAAAAAGTACAACTGCTCATTTTGTCTCTGTTGCAGTAATATAACTCTCTGTATGTTATGTAATCCACTAAGGTTACATAAGAAATCCACCACAACATGGATGTCAAATAATCAGCTATCACAAGATGACAACAGAATGACATGTGTGTGTGTGTGTGTGTGTGTGTGTGAGTGAATGTTTTTAGTACCAGATTCTGTGAGAATGTGGGAAAGAGCTTTTAGAAGTGATGGACCACTTTCCTTATAACCTGGTTATTAATCCACTTGATGTTTGAGATAAAGAGGGAACTTAATGGAGACAGTCTTACATATTTTCAGATGATCTGATCCCTTTTCTAGTGCAGAAGGAAGGATCAGGCTGAAGAATTCTAACTTAGGAGAATTCAGTTAACATTGAAAATAAAAACTCTTAAACCCATATGGAATTAAGATGAAAACACCTGCAGTCACCCCTAGCAACTGTGTGCCAGCTTGACTAGCTGTGCGTGCAGTCCCGATGTGAAGACCAGCATGAGGAAAGTGTGTTTCCTTCAACAATGAAGAGACAAGGGGTTGAAACTGGCCACAAAGCCAAGCGACCTACAGCATCTCAATAACCTTTCAAGTCAAATGCAGCATATGCATAATTCCATCACAGGTAAAGTCATTTGGATTTTAACCTAAGAATCCCAATTTAATGCAAATTAAGCATTATTTCAATGTACTTTTCTCAGAGGTCATTCTATAGATGGACCCCTAGTTACATTACAATTTATTACCTTAGTATTTTTTGTTAATCTGTAATGGGAAAGTAACAATACTTAGCACTATTTGTTTCAAAAACCATTATGCGATAGGAAATGTTCTGATGTTGTTAGAGTATTCACTTTAGAACTGAACAGGGGATTTACACTAAGATTTAAGCATATTAGAAAACGCATATTATAGGATGGACAGGCTCTGCCAGGGGTGTGCACTTTTGTAAGTTCTGGAAACTTCTGAGGGAAAAAGGTGGTAAAATAGAAGCTACATATACATTTACATACATACAGAGACATGAGCATATGTACACACATACATGTTCATATATATATTTATATACTACATATATTATATATACACATATATGCCTGTATTATATACAGGTATTTTATGTTACATACAGATATTATATATAGTGTATATGTGTGCATATATATTATGAATGCACATGTATACTATAGGTATTATAAGAATTGTTAAGTTTTGCTTGACTTCACTGACCAGTATAAAACCATTTTAAGCATCCTTTCTTTGTGATTTCAGTTACAGTATCATTGGCCTGGAGTAAGAGTAGGATGACAGTTTCAGAATCAAAATACAATCTCTTTGACAGTTCTGACCCACACAGATTATTGGTGCCCTCAGAGTTCATTTTCTGTGTGGTCTGTGTCACAGCTTATTAGCATGGTGTGAGCTCTGGCCCATCAGAGCCCCGGCCCTTAATGCAGAAGGACTCAGCATCGCTCAAGCATGTGTGCCGTGCACTCTCCAAACCTTCCCCTGAGCCAGGTCTGCTGTTCCCACTGCATTTGACTGCCATTCCCCTCCCAAGCCCAGCTGCTGCCTCCCTGCCCCACCCACACTCTGGTGTGGTGGACCTCTGACTTCTGTGACCCTCATCTGGTCCATGTGCAGCCGAGGCTTGATGTCATCCTCTGGGACTGCAGTGGCCCTTCACTGACCACTTTCTGCCTCCAGCTGTCCCCAAATCCCCCACCTGGGAAGCTACCTTTCTTTCTTCTCTTCTTCCCTGGTCTTTGTTCCTATCTTACAAGGCCACTCTTCCCATTCTACATTTTAAAGTCAGGGAACCAGAGTAGCAATTCCCTCAAAATGAAGGGAGCTGGCAAAGGCTAGGGATGAAACGCTCTCAGTGGGAGTGTGATTGGGAATGACAAGGGGACAAGACTCAATATAAACACATTTGTCTCCAACATACTAATACTGTTCATGATAAGGACTCCTTTCTCTTTACCATGTAAACATACTCTAGCTTCCTACATGCCTACATTTTAAGTCAATGTTCACACTAAAACCTCTTGTAAGAAGGAATAAAGGGATAGAACAGCCTCTAGTCTCTTCTTGAAGTTTAATGCACACCCTGAGTATCCCCCCAGGTTTCTGTACCCCCACAGATTCTAATGCCAGAGATCAGGTGAGTAGTCTGAGGTTCTGCCTTCCCAGCACACTCCCTTGGTGTTACTCACGGTGCTAGGCTCACGTCCACACTTTGAGTACCAAGGCTATAGAGTATGGGATTGGGAATGTTTCATAGCTTCTAATTTAAGAAATATATTACACTGTGGTTTCAAAACATATATTGATGAATTGGTACAATGATATAACACTTTCTTAGTGTAATATTTTGAAAAAAATGCATTGAGTTTCTTCCCTCAGAACATCTACTGTATCAAACCATTACCCATACCAGCCCCATGCTGGGCAACAGGAGTCTCAGAGGATAGTGGGAGAGACGTGCTCTCTGCTCTCTTCTCTGCCTCCCTGCAGCCCAAAAACTTCTTACAGCTACAGGACCACCAGCTCGCTTTGGAAATATAATAGTGGGAGTATGGGGGGTGAGTGTTCTTGATTAGAATATGCAAGCAAGATTTCAAACTATATTTTTATGAAAAATAGAGAGAACATGTCACCTCTTAAGTTTCTCTTACCAACAGACCCTCTGTAACTAGCAGAAGTAAACTAAACCAAATGCAGAGAGAATATGTGACATCATAGCCCCATGAATCTTTTACATAAACATCCAGATAATGAGCACCAGGCAGGGCTGGTCACAGGATGAGGATATCAGTGGGACCAAGTAGGAGCTCAGGGGAAGCTGAACTTGGAGCCAAGTTCAATATGAGGCATAAATGGAAGGGACAGAGCCTGCAGTAAGCATCAGGAAGTCCAAGTAAAATGAAAGACACGGGCATAGACAGAACAAGAGGTGCGGGAGGGGCTTGTCTCCAGACGTCCTCGCCAGATAAGCACACACAAGGTTTAGGGCCCCATCTTTGCACTCAGAAGTCTTTCCCAGGCAGGACTGTAGTCCCACTGTTAGGCCCAAACTGGGCAAAAGGAAGACAAACAACCCAGAGACCAGACGTAGTGTACTGAGGTCTTAAATAGGCAGGACCAAGAGAGAAGTGGGATTAGGGAATAGAATCTTTCTGTTTTCTGCTCTAAGAGTCAACATATGTATCCATGGAGAGACTGAGGTTCAGAAGGTGCTGGTCACCCCGAGAGCAGACTGTGACTTTGGGGCCTTCTCATGGACTCATCTGAGATGCAGGAGACAGGCTGATGGAGAAACATCTGTTAATTTGAAGTCTCAGACTCTTTGCAGCTGTACGACTTGGGGTGAAAGGCTTAACATTTCTGCCATTCAGTTTCTTCACTTCTGCATGGAATAATACTGATGCTTCCTATTATTGTTGCATGAATCAGCAATAATAATTTAATGTTTTTCTCAGTTCCTGGCTCATAGGCAGAACTTAATAAGTGATTATTGTCTCTGTTAAATGTTACTTGATGTAGGATTATAACAAAAAGACAAGAAGAATAATAACTTAGATCCTCTTTATAGGTGGTGCAAATAATAATGAAGATGGAAGACAAAACACATTTTGGTGGTCCAGAGGTTTTCATGAGTCTATCAAACCATAACAGGAGCTTATAATGCCATCTGCACTGCATTAGGGTTTGCAATGTGAAATAAACTCAGCCATTCTAAGTCTGTCAAATGCTTCCAAGTGTTGGGAATTTGTGTTATCCTAGCTGCCATTTTAGAGGAAAATAATTCTAGCTCTTTCTGTCAGTGGGGAAGCAAGTTAGTGAAGACAGTACAAGATTTTCAGATTTATTAGAAATGTAAGAAGACAGCTTACTGTCCAGTGAAACATAAATGTATAACCAGCTAGGCAAGCTTATAAAGAAAGGCCTGAAGCAAGTGGTCTACTTATAAACACCTCATTGGTGATTCATTTAGGTAATATTTCTGACATATTTTCCTAAGAGACTCAAAGAAAAAAGGACAAAAGCATTTAGCATGATGATTCATTGAAACACATTGTCAATTCCCTTCTCAAATTGAGTGCTCTTTATCCTGAGGGTTCAAAAGGGCATCATGTAAATCATTTTTTTAAAACATGTGCTTTTTGTTTCTCTGAAATGTAGTCCATTTCCAGTAAATTCTTTGTGCACCTGCTTTAAAATACTGTGAAGCACTACTAGCAGTTCTGTTAAGAGAGGCTATAGAAATTACTCTGCTTTTTTTCATCAAACATTTCCTCTACTCAAGGCACCCTTTTAACCACCTTACTAACATGAACTCATTTTGCCCTCACAACAGACCTGGGGTGGAGCTGCTAATACTGCCCACTGCTCACAGGTGAGGAGACTGAGGCACAGAGCCATAAGTAACTCTCTTGCAGAGCTGAGCTTCCCCTCAGGAAGGCTAGGTTCAGATTGCCTACTTTGAGCTGCCTTGGTTTTACCTTAAAGATGGACACATTTGTGTGTTTGTGAGACCCACTGCCTGACTTCATTTTATTGATTTGTTTTTGGACCTCAGGGACACAGAATTGAGTCAACCATTTTGCAGATTTTTGTCATGTTTCTGCAAGCACTTTTGTTTGTTTGTTTGATCGTAGTTCTCCTTTCATCTCCACCCTCATGTATTTAACACGCCACTCTTCTATTCCTCTGTGTGTTTAGTGAAATAAATGTAACTGTGTCCCAGAAAATTGTCAGGATATTTGTGTGTATGTGTTTAAAAATTATATAAATTGTACTGTGCTATGGATCTCTGCCTGCTTTGTTTTCTTTTCTTGTCCATTTCTGATGCTTCTGATCTAGCCATGTTGCTATAAATACAAGTTCATTAAATCTGACCGTTTCAGAGTATGAATATACTGAATGCACATAGCACACTAATTATCTTTGCCTCCACTGAAGATCAGCTATGTTGCTTCCAACTCCTTGCCACTATAATCAATACTGTGATAATGATTCTTGTACATGTGTCATGGTGGATTTGAACAGACCTAGGATGGAACTGCTAGATTCCACTCATATTTAATTTCTCAAAGATTTAAGATTTAATTCACATTTAATTTCTCTTTAGCTGAGCTCTACCAGCTTATATTTCCACCCATAATTCAGTGTACTTTTTCCCCCACATTCTGGCCAGCACTTGGTATTATTCAAATATTAAAGTTTACAAATGTGGTAAGTGCAAATGCAAAGATGTTTGTAAGAAACCCAACTCACTAAGAATCAGACACAGAACTTTCAGCTGACACATTGCCCGCATGATTTTTCTGAGGGAGAGGTAGCGGTGTGGTGACCTTGGGCTGCATCTGGGCTGTGGGAAGGCAGGAGAGCAGGTGGAGAGAACATCTCACCCTCTGTGCCCTGGGGCCGCTGCTGCCCAGGACATCATGGACCTGTGTGCATTTTAAAACCTGAATGCAAAATACTTCTCAAATGAGCTGCTATACTGTATTTCATATATTCTAAAATAATTTAATCATTTCTTTCCTTCTTTTATGTTTAGCTTTAGAAGTTTTTTACTTTTTTTACTTTGCATATTTAGATATTTTATGAATTTGAAGTTTCTTTTGATTTGGGATGATTTTTGAGGTAAGAATCTAGCTTCATTTTGATAGTATATATCAGCCAAGGATGCCAATGTCATCTACTTAATAAAACCAATTTTTCCTAATGATTTTTGATGACACATATGCCTTACATCACATTTTCAAGTCTGTTTCTGAGATCACTGTCCTTGTTCATTGTTCTGTATGTTCTTGTGCTAGACTAGCCTTATTACTCTCATTTCTGAAAATGTATCCTAATTATTTGTAGAAATTATTTTTACATAATCTTTAGAATTAATAGAAAATTCCTCCCACCACAAATTCTACTGGGATATTTATTCTAATTCATTTAAACTAATGGATCATTTATGGTGATTGGCATTTTTGTAATTTCAGGTATCCCATCTATGAAACAAGTGTATATTCCATTTATTTTAGTTTTCTTTTATATGCTGTAATAGATTTTGAATACATTTCTCCATAAATGTATTTACATAATTATGTTTCCCATCCTTTTTTGTTTTTGTGAATAGCACTTTATTTTCTTTTCTATCTGACAATCACCGGTCATAAAGAAATCCTATTGGTATAGTACCCATGATTTTTAATTATTAGACTATTTTATTATTATCTTCCATTCCTTATTCTACCAATTACTTCTACACATCTTTTTTCTTTGCCATCAGTACTATATTAAAACTTACAGGAAATGCTTCTAAATTTTCTTTACTGAAAATGAGGTATGGTATGGCTTATAGCTATTAGATTCTTAGCTTAAAAGTTTTTAACCTAAATTAAGGTGTTACATTTTTTAAGTGTTTTTTTCCCTATATCTATTGAGATCATCATGTGTCTTTTTCTCTTTGAAGTGCTTTTTTTATTTTTTACATTAAACCAGCCTTAAATTCCTGGGGTAAGACATAATTTAGCATGATGCAGTTTTTAATCCCACAAACTATAAAGTTGTATAATTTAATATAGTCTTTAAATTATATTGTGTTAAATATATATTAATATGCTATTTGAATGCTTGCATTTATGTTAAATTATCTTACAATAATTTTTTTTGTACTGTTCTTATAGTAACATCATAAAATAAGTTTGGCAGCCTTCTCTTTCTTCCATTCTATAAAAGTACTATAAGGTAATCTGTTCCTGGAAAGTTTGGTACAACTCAGCTGTAAATCATGAAAAATTGGCAGTTATTTTGAGGGATGGGGGTAGTAGGAATGTGGCAGATAGGTTTTTGACGAGCATTTCAATTTCTTTAATGGTTATTGGTCCATTGAAGTTTATTTCTTTATCATTTAAACATCTCTATAACAAATCTGGTTAAAAACTCCTTTCATGATTACTTTGCCTATATATCTCTTCTCTATTTTTTATTGATAGTATGTAATCTGTCTAAATTATTAGTCTTTTTAAATAATCCAATTTGTTTTGTTAATTATTTCTGTTGTATTTTTGTTCTCTATTTCAATTTTTGCCCTTATGTTTATTCTCTTTCTTATTTACCTTTATTCAGTTGACTTTTTCTGTGTTCTTTTTTCTTTACCATCATGTCTTGTTTCCTAATGTAATCAATCTATTTCCTTCTAAGTAATTTTTAAGCTGTTTCTCATAAATTGCCATATAGTGTTTTATTATCATTCAGTGATTAATATTTTTTAACTGTCCTTCATCATGTCTTATTAGCTCAATGCTTATTTTAATTATGTTTTTCACTTATTTTTAAATTTCAGGTACATATGAAGCTGTTTAGCTAACTATTGTTAGTGATTTCAATGACTGTTGCCTAATCATCAAAGCATATAGTCTATATATTGATTCTTTTTCATATATTGAGGTTTTCTCTGTAGGTTGGTGCATAGTCAATTTTCGTGGTACCTTTCTATGTACCCAAGAATATGTAGTCTGTGGTTATAGATCATAAAATGTCCTGTTTACCCGTTATCTCAAACACAATCGGCTTGTTCCCTTCTGTGTCTATGCCAATTATTTTGACTGTTGACCAATTACTTTTCAGGAGGAATTCTTTGAAATTCCTATCAGTTGTAAATGCAACTATTTTTTCACCCTGTAATTCTGTAGTTATTGAAACTGTATTTCTAGGCATATATTGTCTTGTGGTCATGAAATCTTCTGGATTATTTTTCTTTTACTAACATTTAATAGTCATCTTTGTTTTTTTCTGATACATTTTAAACCTCAAATTTCATCTCGTCTCATGTTAAAGTTCTTTGGCTGCATATATTTTGGTTCATATTTTACAGGTACATCTTTTCTCTCTACCTTTTTCAAACTTTCTAGCCTTTTAAAAAAATATTTCTTTAAAATAACATATTGATTGTTTTTGTTTTTATTAAATCTGAATCTTTGTCTTTGTTAATTTAAGCTGCTTTTGTAATTTCTGTCATTTAAAAATTATTTCTATGATTTCATTTTGTATTTTTATCTACCATGCCATCATTTTATTTTTCTTGTTATTTCTACCTTCAGTTGGATTTTTGAAGTTTCCTTCTTTTTTAAAATAAAGCTCAACATTTTATTGTTTTTATCAAGGCAACTTCCCAATTACCACACTTTTGTTTATTTTTCTCGACAGTTCCTAAAGTTTATTAACAACTATGTTTTCCTCTTATCAGAGACAAGTTTTTGGTTAGTATCCTCTTTATCTCTCCCCCACACTTATCATGCTGGAATATTTTTAGAGTTTTTAGGCACACTTATATATTACCCATTGCTTATTTAGTCATGAAATTATTAAATTTCTAGTCATTCATATTTTATTGCCTATTGCTTTCTCTTCTTTCTGAAGAGCTCTGCCAAGTGCTCCCCAAGTCTGTGTGATCAGCTTTGTGGGGCTCCGCATGCCTGATCGTATCTTTATTTCATCCTCACATTCAGATAATACTCAGCTCTGCCTTTTGTGCACTGAAACTATTACTGCATTGTTTTCTTCTGTCCGGTGTTACTGTTACGAAATCTGATGTTTTTTTGAATGATCTATTCCTTTCCAGGAGATTTTAGAGTTGCCTATTAATGATTTTCTTAAATATTACTTTAATATGTCTAGTAGTAGAGGTTTTCATATCTATCCTGTTTGGCACTCTTTGTTTGAATCGAGAAACTTTAAGGAGCTAATTTCTTATACATCACCCCCAGCACACACTCGCTGATTCTTTCCTTGGGCTCCTCTACTCCTTTGCTTACCTGTGAATGTTTCCGTCTTCTTTCTGTCACTTAATCCTTTTCTGATGCCTGTCCTGAGAGTTCCTCAACTTTATCTTTCAGCATGATAACGTGCTGTTTTCTCTGTACATTCTGCTATCCAGTGTCTTCTTTAAGTTACATTTTTCAGTTAGTAACCTAACTGAACCTTCTGTTCCTTTGTGAATTGACCTTTGTTTCTAGTATCTTTCCTCACATCCATGAAGATATTTATTTGTGCTTACTTGAAACTCCTGTTCTATCTGGTCAGTTCATTGAGCTAGGTTGTTCAGTTTCCTGCTGTCCAAAGTGCTGATGCATCTCAAACATTGCTATTGTTACCCTTTGAGTTCTTATTCCCCTTGCAATTCTGTTATCTTGGATTGGTGCTGTGGGTCTGGGAGAATGCAAACCATCTGAAATTCTGTCCTGCTCTCTCCCCCAGGAGGTGTGGGCTTGGGGGTGATGTTTCAGGACAAAGGAGCATCTGGTCTTTAAATCTGACTCCACAAGTCCCCATTTCCTTTCCTCCCCTCTGGTGAGCCTCTCCCCTGGGGAGACCCCAATAGTTCTCCCATGCATTGCTCTTCTCCATGATGCCATTCTTTGATCATTTCTTAGTCCACAGGTGTGACTAGGGGGTGGAGAGAGGCAAGGATTCCCAAATGTGTCCATTCCTGGTTACTGGAGCTTTACCATGTGCGGGCTCAGCACCCTCCATAGGATTTGTCTCCCACTGGCACAGGACAATGAGGTATGGCCCTTCCTGCCACAGAAGGTATAGGGAAGACCATGGCCACCTCTGTGCATGAAAGAGCACAGGTAGAGTGACCTCTTATCACCCTGTCTCCTGTCTTTGGCAACTGATTCCCTGCCTGTCTAAGTTGCTATTTGTCTTCCAAACAAGAATAAAATCCTCCCCAAGCATTCTTCATGGTTTTTATTTATGTTTTTTTCCAGAGATTAATTAACTGCCTCACTTTTGTGGTCTCTCCAGAGTAGATTCAGGACACGAAAACTAGCAGCTCATGCAAGCTTACAATGTTCTCTAGAGCTAGAAATCCTTGTTGACTTTAGGAGGAAATTCCTGAGATAGTGCTTATGAGTCTATATGCTCAATTATTTATTTTTGGGAATAATGACAGCAGGGTGTGGACACTACCAAGACCAGGAGATTTAAGTTCAATAGCAGTACAACCAGCTAACATTTATGTGTCCCTGGGCTCTTCTCTGGGCTTCAAGTTTACTCATCTGCAAGTTGGAGAAACAACATTAATATATTTTTATTGAGTAGACACTGTGTGTCATGCACCGAGATGAGGCCAAAGCTACTTCACAGGATTGCTGGGAGAAGCAAAGGAGACACTAGCCAAAGTAGCCAGATAAGCCACAGTCAAGCAGAAAAATTACATTGTACGTAAGGACTTGGGCTCTGGAGTGGGAAAGATGCATGTTCAAATCTTGTCTCTACCTCTTAGCTCTGTTATTTTTAACATGTTACATAACTTCTCTGAATATTCCTTATTTAAATTGTAAAGTGGAGACACTACCTACATCAAAGGATTACTGTGGATTCCATCAAGATAATCTGATGATACACTCAGCAGTCACCCAAAGCCTAACATCTACTGTGTTTTTATTATTATTTTAACATCTACAGGCTATTATTAGCATGTATATATTTTCCTTCTTGGAATGGCAGGGCTCCTAGAGCTTTAAGCAATTCTCAAAGGAAATTAATGCCACATTGACCCTAGATGATCTGTTGTTGCAGAATCTAAATGTAGTAAGTCCTTTATTAAGTACTGACTGACTCTGATCACTGTTTCTTGCCCTAAGATCACTTCTTGAATTCTTGAGTTAGCTGGTTCAAAATTACAGTTTTAAAAACAATAGCCAAATTGCCTTTTTGAGCCATTGCCCAAGAACGCGGTCTTAAGTGGCACTGCAGTGTGCTGACAAGGAAATGCTTTGAAGAGTGACAGTTCAAAACTTCAGGAAAACGTGTGTGGACCAGGTTAATCAATGGAGAATGTGGAGGAAAGTGGAATGTGGTGGAAATGAAGAAAGATGTCAGACACTGAAGAGCAAGAATGTCATTATAAGACACGAGGCTCTGTTGATTAGTGTGGATTACAACTGAAGTTGGGGGCTGAAGAGGCATATTTTAGAACAGCACTAATTTCTTCTGCCCATAGAGTAGCTCCTAGCCATGCGTGGCTATCACACACTTGAAATATGGTTAGTACGATTAAGATGAAGTTAAATTATATTTGCTTTTAATTTATTGAAGTCAAAATTGAAATAGCCATATGTAGCTAGTGGCTACTGTGTTGAAACTGGCAAAAAAATAATGCCAGATTAAAGTGGGTACTGACGAAGTGAGAAAAACAGGTGTTCACAAAGACCCCCAGGGGAAGACTTCAGGCAGCATGGGGAT
Organism: Manis pentadactyla; assembly: GCF_030020395.1. Taxonomy (NCBI): domain Eukaryota; kingdom Metazoa; phylum Chordata; class Mammalia; order Pholidota; family Manidae; genus Manis; species Manis pentadactyla. Next base: position 81,367,988 of record NC_080021.1, on the reverse strand, counting down.
ATGAAAACCTTTTGCTTCCTTCAGGGCGCTTCAGACAACCATCTGTCAGCAGCTCTCTCTAGGCCCTGTGCCCTGTAGTCTTGTCACCACCCTGTGAAGCCAGTTGACATTTTGACATTTTCCCTTGTAGCCAGAACCCTGTGTGCAGCGCCCAGGGGAGGAGCACACCGCATGGTGAGAGCTCTGCCAAGGCCTGAGGAGCCGCAGGGAATCAGCATCCACAGCAGCACAGGAGGCCCTAGTGCACACAGCACAGAGCTCCCCGTGTGCTGGCACGCAGAGGGCAAAATGCTGCCTTGTCGCATGGCTATTGAACTCCCCATACTGAAAGAAAGCCTGTAATTTGCTGAAAAGAATTTTAGCTCAGTTTCCTGTGTGTTTGGGCAAGATGTATATTTAGATATGGGAAATATTTTTTTTGTGTGTGGTTACAAATAGCACAGTCCTACAGATAGCAGCATTTGGGCACAGCAAGTTTAAGAAAGGAAGGGAAAGATTTGAGAGGACCTCATGCTCGCTCAGCCTTTTCCTGTCTCTCTGGAGCTGTGCTTAGGTTTATGCTCAAGCCTCCTCTGGTTTAAGCAGCGCATCGAGTACTTTCCCAGGAGCGTTTGCTAATTCCCCGAGTACAGGTGGGGGAGCCTGGGGCCCCACTTTCTGAGTCCATGCAGGGGGAGATCTTCTCCAAGCAGCAGATGACTGGTTTGTCAGAGCAGTTCTTGGACAATTTCAGCAGCACCAGAGAAATCAGGTAATGAGGGCTAGAGAGAGATGGCAGGTGAAGGGAAAAATCCTCCTTCCAGGTCGCAAGATCTCCCCAGATGAAAACAAAGAGCTGGTCTAGCTGATGTGCACTACGGTGGGGATACTTTGATTGCTAAGCCTCATTTTCACATGGTAACAGCTTCCAGTAGCTAGATGTTTTTGTGGTTTCGGGGAAGCATAACATATCTAGTGTAGTTATGGTAGAAAACATTTTCCCCATCTATGAGTGATGCTTACTATTCAACAGGCTGTGGAGCTCAATGTCACAGTTTTTACGAACATGGCAAGCTGCTAGTGGATATCCTATTAGCTTAAACCCTAAACTAATATAAAGTTCACAAAGCAAAAAGGTCTTAAGATGAAGGGCTTGTCTATTTTCCATTACTGAACAAAAATGCTATATTTAGATCTGTGACCTTTATTGTTATTTATTTACAATCTGGGGCAGTACCCAGACTTCTGTGCTAAGAAAAATTGTTTGGCAGGAATGAAGAACTGGTAGTAATTTCAAATAAGATCTATTTCCCTTCACCTGTTATTTTTTTAGAGTTGACTATAGCTGTACCCCTGGCCATCCAACATGTGTGCACACACAGTAGGTGTGATGGGTGTGGGTTGGGGTGCTGTCAGTACAGAGTATTTGAGTTCTGCATCTACTATGCGATACCTTGGGATTGTCTCCAGATAAAGTTTGGTTGGCCCCTGTTTATGAGTGTTTTCTTTTTTTTTTTTTCTGTTGCTTCTGTAAAGCTTGTACAAATCCTGCATGGCTCTGCTAAGCCAGCCCCCACCCTCCTTTCCCCTTCCCTCTCATCCCTTTCAACACCCACTGGATACTGATCAGTGAGAACTTACACCCAAACTTCAGTTTCCTGCATTCCTCTTCATTACCAAGTAGTAAGTCAGGTTTTTTTCCTCTCATACCCATTATTTTTACTAATAAGCTACTCAGCTCTAATTGTGATTCTTTCCACTGGAATCTCAATATAGGAAAAGTAATCTAATTAGGAACTTTGTCGGTTATTTTTATTTCATTGTCAGCATCAGACTTTTCTATATTCTTCAAATGGAAGAACAAGAAAGCAGCAGAAATCACAATTAGGGTTTACATTTTTTTTTCAATCTACATTAGACAACAGGTTCAAGATAAAGGACATTTCCTACTTGAAAAATAATTCTGAGTGGTAAGAAAAGGTACTAACACCACAGGTCTTGTGTATCTGAAACTAATAGATTTGAAACTAATGTATAATGAAAAGACTAACCTAAAAAACCCATATTTTGACCAACACATTATTAAAGAGATGATTCTTCACCTGTCGTAATTTAGTGAATTATTTTTGAAATTAATTTCAGAATTTTAAGAGTAGAAAATATCAGCAACTTAATTCTTTAAAAAAGTGTTTTTTTCCTATTCTGTTTCTTCCAGAATTTAAATTAACACTGTCTCTGAATTATGTATCTCATGAAATTTTCTTTAAAATCTTTTATTTATTTATTGGTTACTTGTGTAAAATTAACTAAAGGAAAGAAAGAATGATAATAATAGCTAACATTTCCATAATGCTTATTCTGGGCTTGCTTTTTATTTAGGGTGTTTTGTACAAAGTAAATCACTTAATCCTCTCAACCCAATTAATGAATCACTTTTAGTAACCCCACTTCAGAGATAATGAAGCTGAGGCCGAGTTTTCAGGCAGTCTAAAGTTCTTGCTTTTAATTTCCATACTATGTTGGCCCCAGTAGCACTCTGCTAGTAATCATTTCTAAATGGTTAGCTAGTTAATTGTTTTAATATTTAGTTTTAATTTAGCTGTAAATACAGACGTGCCTGAATCTAAGAGAATGTTGCCTGCCGATCTATAAGCCATACAAGATGCTGTCTGCTCTGGGAAGCCCACCTTGTACCATGGTCCAGGTCTTCATTTTGCAGAGCGCTTTCTGTTGGCACAAATGGTGGTTCAGTTTCTCCAAACAGATTCACATCAACTGAGCTCATGAGATGGTGAAGCCAATTGCTAAGGAGATGAGACAGTCTGGTTCTCTGCCCCACATGTTCTCCAGCTGAGGATGAACTCTAGAGGACACCAACGTGTAACCTGAAACACACTTGCTGGACCCTGATCAATACAGAGGGAGGGATCATGTGAGTTGAAATTAGCTGGTGTCAGGTTATTCCAAAGGAATTGCTATACTATGGACAAACCTGCTACTTAGACCACACAGATCAAATCCTTAGGTCAGGGTCCTCATGACCCTGGACCTCAACAAAGTCTGCTTGTGTGACTCTTCCTTCCCAGAATTCCATTTCTGGCCAACTCTCCTAAACACCCAAATGATGACATTTGATTTAAATATATTCATATTAGCAGTTAGACAAAAGGATTTCAGCCTTTTTTGACTGAATACACAATAAGAAATATATTTGAAATTCATCTTATGCAATGGCCAATCTTCCTTTCTAAGTTGTTGTGGCTATTCCTCTTCACTGCTGTGCACTGGGCTTGTACAGTGATGCCCAAAAGACCTTAAGTGGTACCTAACTGGTGAGCTTTCTCCCATAAACACGACAACAGAGCATTCTCACAGGGACAGAAATTATCATAACTTCCAGAGAAAAACTGCTTCCTGTATGGACTGTAGCACAGTCACTGCTCTAAGAGAATTGCATTCAAGCTACTCATTTATTCAGTAACTCTGTGCTAAGAGCCTTTTTGTTCACAGCCCAGCCAGGTAGATAACTTATTGATCTATTACTTTTGCATCAAGTGGAAACTGTTGCTCCTCCCACACTGTAAGAACTCTTGGGGGCTGCCAATCTCAGACTGAAATGCCTTATTTAAAAAAAATACCTGAATAATATTCAATTATTATGATATACTGTTGCTCTTTTGTGGTAACATGACTAGTATCTTGAAGGTTAACCAAAAATGCAACACAAGCTAATTAACTGTGATCCTTAGATTTGGTCTCCTACTCCATAAAGTATACTTTAAAAAATCCAGATTTCAGGTCTAAGGAGCTAAACAGCTGCACACAAGATATACTTTTCAGTAATTTTTTTTCTTGGCTTAAAATATTTCTCTCTCTTTCATGAAATATTTCTTGGCCACATTATGAACTGTGAGAGCTTAGTGGTGTGATTCCATTCCTACCCGCTTTGCATATATGCATTTGGAACATCACTAGAATCAATGCTAACACGAGTTAGCTCTTGCATTGATTACTCCACTTTTCTGTGCATGCTCACTGCCCATAGAGTTTGGTGCACTTTTAGGACAGAACCTGCTGACCTCAGCTGTCACCATGCAGCACTAGGATGTGCAGTGTGAGGGCCGGTGCCTGCTGACTGCTGAATGAATGTGCTGTCTCCAGGCCCTGGGAAGGTGGGAGATGGGTGGTGGCCATCCCCAATGGCCGATGTGCAGCCTTCCACACTCTGCTTCTGGAAAAGATTTGATTTGAACAATCTGTTCTTTCTTTTCAAAGGGCAATTTTCAGCACACCATTTGGTTTACTTTTATGTTGCCAAGAAAATACAATAAGGAAGTAATTTCTTAGAAAAAATGCCTCTCTTTCTAATCAAAATCTACTTTCGGCTCTCAGGCCTGCCTGCCCTTGCAAGTCCCAGCGCCCTTGTTCTCATCTTGCTTTTCCTATGTTCCCAGCCAGAGGACCATCACTTCTACATGGCTTTACCTCCTGGCAGAAACAGATGAAAAAACAAAACTGCTATGATTTCCCCCAGCTGTTGCAAAGGGAAAGGCCATAATAACATTTTTCTTTTTAGGTTGTTTTTCTTCCTTCCTTCCTTTCCCTTTCTCTCCCTTCCTCTCTCCTTCCTTCCTTTCTTCCTCTCTCTCTAGTAATAAACGTTGGATCAGTATTTTCTTGACTACTGAAAAGAGAAAGGGACCAACAGGGAAATGATGAGGTGACCCAATCCCCGATCTGTGAGCCCTCAGATCCCTCATTCAAACTCCCCTTCTAAAACTCTTTCAGAGCCCGGCAGGAGAGTGAAATAAAAGGGAATTTTACAAAGTACTTGACTTTGAAAAAAAAAAGTGAAAGCAGGAAAGCAAGCTAATGGGAGTAGGGGTGTGTGTTGCGGGGGTGGAGGGGGATTTGGGAGAAGAGGCCGATGGCCAGGGGAAGGCCATGACACAAATTAGGCTTGTGTGGAGATTCCTGCATTTTTATTGGTTTGTTCCCTGTACTGTTTTCACTAAAACTGCTTCCTTTTTCACTCCATTCACTTGTTCCCAGTCCAGAGGTCTTGGATGATGTTGGCAAGATGCCAAACATCTGGGTTTTGAGAGAGAGAGAGAGGAATCTCCATGGTTAAGGAGCTAAATACTTCTGTGTCCAATGGGATGCTCTGCATCGTGTGGCCCCAGAGGTCAGATGCTCTTCCCTCGCCAGGTGTCTAGTGAGCACTATGAGAGTCATGCACAGTGCTCCACCTGGAGAATTAAGGTAGGAAAATTTATGACATTCTCACAATAATTAGTTATCCTAATTACGCCATAACCAAATATGTAATAGTTTAATATTTTATATGGCATTTCTCTGTGTATCACTATTATAGCCGCTACTTTTATTAGAGAGCTACTCTGTGCTAGGCCCTGAGACACACGCTTACATGCATTAGCTCATTTTGTCCTTGCAATAATCCCAGTTGGTACTTAAAGCTGTCATCTTTGGTGTATACTTGAGAAAACTGAGGTTCATCGAAGCTACAGGAGTTGCTTTATCTCGCCAAGTCAGAAAATAGTGTAACTGATATTTAAATATGGGTCGGTCTGATTTAAGAATCCTGGACAGTGATTATTTTTGACATTTCAGTTGATTATTACAAATATTAGTAATTCATTACAAATAATGAAACTAATAGATGAAACAGTGAGATCCCCTGCTTTGTTCATAGGAGGATGCTTACTTAAAATAGTAATTTTAGTTTTCTACACTTTATTTCTCTATCTATGTGTGCTCTTCAGGGGTTAACAAAAGGGAGTTGTGACTTATTTTTTTAAGGAGAAATATCTTAAACATTCAATTTATTTGAAGCTCCACATTTGCTACAAGTAATTAATTTAGAGAATAAGTTAGGATTAAGTTAAAATGCATTGACCATAATTGTGAAAATGTTACTTAGTCCAACCACATTTCTTCCTTCTAAACTGTAAGAGATGGGGCATGATTCCTATTAATTGTTTCATATTTTTTATGTATACCTTCTTCAGTTGTCTATTACTATGTAGCAAACTATTCCAAAACTTAGAAGCGTAACATACCAAGTACTTTATGATATCTCAGATTTTGTGGGTTAAGAATTGAGTAATAGCTTGGCTGAGTGGTTCATGTGACATTAACTGGGATTTCGGCTGATGGTTGGGTGGGTTAGAGCACTGCCGTCCAATCATATATATGCATATAGTTTGAAATTTTCTACCAGCCACATTTAAAAAGTTTGAATGAGTAAAATTAATTTTAATAGTATATTTTATCAACTCAAATTTTCTAAAATATTATCATTTAAAAACAATCAATATAAAACATTTCAATGAGTTTTTTCATATATTGTTTGAAATCCTATATGTATTTTACAATACAACTCAATTTGGACTATGACATTTCACGTGCTCAGCAGCCACATGAGGCTGGTAGCTACTATATTGGCTGACACAGGTTACTAGACACTCCTAGATATGTCCACTTCAATGCTTCCCAGCCTGCTGAGCCTCTCTCCTTTACTGAGTATTCTCAGGATTTCCCATTTGGTTTCTCCTGCAGCTTTTGTCCTGCAGAAATAAGTCTTCTCACAAGGTAGCTCAAGTTACAAAGTGACTGAAGTGGAAACTTCCAGGTCTTTTAAAGGGTAAGTCCTGAACTGGCAGAGCATCATTTCCTCTGTACTAGGTATAATGATGAGTCACAGGCCAGCCAGATTCTAGGGGAAGGAAAACTGCCCCACCTCTCCATGGAAGGATAATTAAAGAATTTACAGCTGTCTTTAATATACCAGGGAAACATACTAGTTTATTTCAAAGTATGATACAGTCAAGTTGCATATTTTAAAAGCCATTTACATACATTGTAGGATATTGAGATACAATGGAGTGAAGCAACAATTGTATATATTTTGTAAACCCTGGAGAATTATTAATTATGAATTGATTATAGATGTTTAGAAGCATATATACATACATATACACACATATGTATAAATATGTACCTTTAGAAATGAGACTTTATCATATGCAATTTATTTCATACTAGATTCTTGGTTAATAATACAACACCTAATATCAACATCAATCCTACAGGGAAGTAAAAACAATTTTTTTCTTATTCCACTGTATTTCCTAATGGTACCATTGGACCATGGTGAAAAGCAAAGGATGTCCTATTTAAATTTTATAGATATAAGAGAAGCACTATAATTCTTTACCTTCTTTCTATTTGGACTTTCATTTTAGCAATTGTTTTGCCATGGAGGTTCTGCCAATGTCTCTAAACCTCATTTGGATGAATATTTGCAAACTGGAGATTGTTGTTTTCAGATAACCTGCTGCAAAAATGAAAGGGCAACTAACAATTAGGAATCAAAAAGAATCTTAGGGTCATTTTTTTCTGTAAAATAAGTTTAGGTCTGATGAAATCTCACTTATACTGAAATCAACAATTTATGAATGCCAATGACAGAAAATTAAATTGAAGCACAGAGAATAAAGAATTCAAGGAACTGCTCTCTTAGGGTAGCAATATATCATGACTCTAAAATATATTCCTTCTGTCACTAAACTAAAGAACAGAAATTGAGCTAGACTGATTTAGCATTGCTATCAAAAGTCCTTGACTATCCTCTAGAAGCAGGTGTCATCTATGACTAGTTAACTATATCCCCTAAACTTATTGTTTTTGACAATGACATGTCTCTTCTTTTGGATTTGCCTACACTCTGCTGAGAAGAGCTGAGATTAGAGAGTTTATCAGGTGTAGTAGATATCCATAAATGGATCAACCAAGAAATAGGCTGTTATGTGAACTGGAATTAGATCCTCTGCTGAGAGCAGCTAGGATGAATTTACCAGGTCTATCAATCTGCAAATTTCATGATGTGCCTGAAAATATGTAGTAATTGAAAATATAGTCAGTAAGGCTAGAAAGAAGAAATTATGTGTTCAGTTAAGGTCTGCACTTTATTGTGCAGAAGATGTCAATATACAAGTTTGCACTTAAACCAGACAGTAATTCATTGTGATTTAGTCATTTCAGTTCTCCTACATGCAACTGCAGAAACTCATATACCAGAGCTTGATGTGGGAGTTTGGAAGGTCAACTGATCAATGAATTTGCTATTGACTTATAAGGCACTTGGCAAATTTGCTATCTCAAAAGTTCTGAATTGAATTAGAACTCTTATCCACAGTGTATGCTGAATAAGAGAAATATCAGATTAAAATCTTATAAATTCAGGCCCCCAAAATGGAGAAGATGGATTAATAATATTAAAATTCACTTAGCATTCACTCTTTCAACTTATTTATTTTCTTGCTATATTCCTCCATTTGATTTTTTTGTAATTGAAATATCATGATATACAATCTTATGTTGTTTTTGAGTATACTAACACAGTGGTTTAACAGTTACTCACATTATTAAATCATCACTCCCACTAGTGAGGTTACTATTTGTCAACAAAAAATGATGCTACACAATCATTGACTATATTCCCCATGAGGTACTACTATCCCATGAGGAACATTCAGTAGAAGTGATCTAATATTTATAAAAAAATAAAAATTTAGAAACCTATTTAAAATATACTGCTATGTGCCAGGTGTTTGTGTAAGGCAGTTCACCTTTATGCTCTTATTTACTGCTCACAGGAAATCTCAGAGTTGAACTGTTATTACTTCCTTTTCACAAGTGATAAACTGAGACTTGAAGTGATTAAGCCACTTGCCCAATATCCCGCAGCTAACGATTGGCAGATAAAGGATGTGAACATAGGTTTGCCAGTCTCTAAAGCTCTAGCTCTTAAGCTCTATGGAATGTTAACAGTAGCAATAGTACTGGAAATAGTAATACTTGTAGTACTAAATAACTAATATTTGCTGAGTACTAAATGCCAGTGTCTGACCTTCATCCCAGGCAGCTGGTCCAGAGCCCCCTGTGTTGAGTCACCCAGAGAATGGTGTCAGACTCTGACAGCAGCAGCCAGTGGCCAGCTACTTCTCCAGCACCTACTGAGTTCTGAGGCTGGCATCTTCTTCTGGAAAGTTTCCCAAGAACCCTGGAGGTTCTGTCATTTCAGGTTGCAACAGTGAGCCACCAGAGCTCCTTCCATGCCATCAGTGAGTCACATCTGTGCCCTTCCTGCCATGTCTGGGTCCCAACCTGGGAGAGGTCTGGGGGAGGTCTTCTTTGAGTGTCTCAACTCAGCCCTCAGAGCTGAGGTTGTCCTCATGTCTGCCTGTGAGGTTTCTCCTTTCCACTCAACAGTCAACTCCCAGGACTCCAGTCCTCTGTTTATCATTCTTTATATTAAACTTTGTGCTTGTAAACATTGTGTGGTTTTTGTCTTCTGACTGGACCTTAACAAATGTTATTTTCATAAAATCTCCCAAAACAAAGGTGATCACTAGCTCCTTCTTACAGTTGAGGCATCAGAGGCACAGAGAAACTCACGTCTGTTCAGATCTGCTCCGACAGTTGAAAAGACTGCCTTTTGTTCACCCTCTCATCTTTCAGTGGTTGGAGGTCCCCTGGTTTCCATCTGCTGTCAGTACTCAGTCTGGACAACTTCATAATTCTTTAGGTTCCAGCTAGCACCTATTAGGGACTGAACTGTTCCCTCAAAATTCATGCATTGAAGCTTTAACCCCCAATGTGCCTATATTTGGAGACAGGGTCATTAGGGAGGTAACTAAGGTTAAGTGAAATTTTAAGGGTTCTCCACCATGACTCATGTGCTTATAAGAAGAGGAAGAGACAGACAGGAAAGGCCATTGAGGACTCAGATGGTAGGCATCTACAAGCTGAAAAGAGAGGCCTCACAAGAAACCAACCCTGCCAACACCTTGATATTGGGCTTCCAGCCTCCAGACCTGTGAGAAAATAAATTTCTGTGGTTTAAGCTTCCGAGCCTATGGTGCTTTGTTATGACAGCATGAGCAGACTAATAGACACTGCAAACTGGTGAATCTTTATTCTTTACCTCTAGTTTCAGTTGTCTACCACATATCTTAACATTTTTTTCAGACTTTAACCTTACCTGCCAAAGTATTCCTCCTCCTAAATCCTCTATCAGAATTAACGGCCTTACTAGTTATGGAATCACTTGAGCCAAAGACCTCAGAGTCTCCCATTTCCTTAGTGTCTCATGGGTCTTTGAGTCATGACAATTCTAACTGTAAGATATTCAAATTCCATATGATCCAGCAATCCCACAACTGGGTATGTATGCTAAGGAACTGAAATAGGTAACTTGAAGAGATATTTGTACACCCATGTTCATTACAGCATTGTTCACAATAGCTATGATATAGAAACAACCTAAGTGTCTGTCAGCAGATGAATGGATGAAGATATGGTATATTTATACAATAGAATATATTGTTCAACCATGAAAAAGAAAGAAATCCTTCCATTTTTGACATTATGCTAAGTGAGATAAGTCAGAAAGAGTAAGACAAATACTATATGGTGGAATATAAAAATACTGAACTTGTTAAAAACAGAGTAGAATTGTGGTTACCAGGGGTTGGGGATGGGGGAATTGAGGAAATGTTTAAGGGTACAAATTCACAACTAGTAGATAAATATGTCCTGGAGGTCTGATGCACAGCATAGCAACTATAGTCAACAATACTGTATTATAAACTCCAAGTTGCTAAGTAAATTTTAACTGTCCTCCCTGCAAGGAAGAAAGAATAATTCTGTGATATGATAAAGATGTTAGCTAGTGCTACTGTAGTAATCATATTGCAACATACAAATGAATGAAACCAACATGTTGTATATGTCAACACATTGTATGCAAAGTTATAGGTCAATTATGTCTCAAGAAATAATAAAAATCAAAAAAAAAAGAAAAAAGATCAGACTGTGGTTACCAGAAGTGGAGTGAGTGAGGGACAGAATTGGAGGAAGATGGTCAGAAGGTACAAACTTCCAATTATACAGTAAATAAGTACTGGGAATATAATGTACAGGGTTAACACTGCTGTATATGGTATATTTGAAAGTCACAAAGAGATTAGATCTCATACATTCTCTTCACAAGGAAAACAATATGCAGTTTTGTATGCACACATGATGGTGGATTTTAACTAAACTTACTGTGGTATTTCACAGTATATCTAAGTCAAGTCATTATGCTATACACTTAAACTTACACAATCCTGTATGTCAATTACATCTCAATAAAACTGGGAGAAAAGGATATTTAAATTCATTTCCTCCTATGTTTCCTATTTCTCTTGCTTATTTCCTGACACTGTTGTATTTTCCTTTAACTTCGCTGGTGGAGAGGTGGACTCCATGTCTCTGAGCTCTGTTTCTGGTCCAACCCTTTTCACTCCACACCTTAAATCCTGGTCTGATTACGTCACTTTAAAAGACTTAACACCTGCGGCTCACAGTAACCTTTCCAAACTGTATCTCACAGAATGTATCCCGTGAGATAGTCCAATAAAAAGGGTTTTCTGGTTTGAATCATGATGCCCATATATGTAGTAAAGGCTCATAAAAGACCTGCAGAAAAGTCTTCTATTTAATTTTATTTTCTCCAGTATTTTGCAAATTCAAGAGTATCTCCCTTCTCCATTTACCTCCTCCCACCTCATTTTTTGCTCTTTGTACACATTTAGAAATGTTCATTAATAATATAAAATTATTTTTTTAAGCCTGGTGGCAGACTCTGGTTGTGCCCTGCTTGTGGACATGCTGGCACCCAGTCCACATCTCCTTGAATCTCTCTACTGCTTCTTTTTTTCTTTTGATATATTTTTTATTGAAGTATAGTTGGTATAAGATATTATATTGGTTTCAAATATACAAGTGACTCAACAGTTATATACATTATTAAATGCTCACTCCAACTAGTGCAGTTGCTAGCTGTCAATATAGAAAGATGTTACAGAACCATTGACTATATTCTCTATGCTATACTATCATCCCAGTGACTAATTTATATTATGAGTGAGATTTTGTGCCTCTTTATCCCCTTTACCTATTGTACTCACCCACCCTAGCCCCTCCTCCATGGTAACCACCAGTCACTTCTCAGTGTTTATGAGTAATGCTGTTTTGTCCATTCGTTTTGTTTTGTTTGAGATTCCACATATAAGTGAAATCATATGGTATTTGTTTTTCTCCACCTGGCTTATTTCACTTAGGATAATACCTTCTAAATCCATCCATGTTGTCTCAAATGGCAGGGTTTTTAAAATTTTTTATGGATGAATAATATCCCACTATGTATATGTACCACATCTTCTTTATCCATTCATCTATTGACAGACACTTTGCTTGGTTCCATATCTTGGCTATTTAAAATAATGTGGCCATAAACAGAAGAGTGCATATATCTTTTCAAATCAGAGATTTTGTTTCCTTCAGGTAAATCCGTGAAAGTGGAATTACTGGTTCATATGATATTTCTAATTTTAACTTTTTGAGGAATCTCCATACTGCTTTCCACAGTGGCTACACCAATTGACATTGCCACCAACAGTGTAGGAGGGTTTCCTTTTCTCCACATTCTTCCAAACACTTGTTATTTCTTGTCTTTTAGATAGTGTCCATTCTGAATGTGACACATTTTGAAGTGACACTTCACTGTGATGTTGATTTGTATTTGCCTGATGATTAGCGATGTGGAGCATCTTTTCATGTGCCTGTTGGCCACCTGTATATCTTCTTTGGAAAAATGCCTATTCAGGTCTTGTGTCTACTTTTTAATTAGATTATTTGTTTTTCTGGTGTTGAGGCATGAGTCTTTTTTATATGTTTTGGATGTTAACCCTTGTTTTATCATTTATGAATATATTCTCCCATATTGTAGGTTTCCTTTTTGTTTTGTTGATGGTGTCCTTTGCTGTACAGAAGCTTTGTAGTTTGATGTAGTCCCACTAGTTCATTTTTGCTTTTGTTTCCCTTGCCCAGGGATACATATCCAGGGAAAAATTGCTCATTCTTATGTTCAAGAGATTTTTGCCTAGGTTTTTTTCTAAGAGTTTTATGGTTTCATGTCTTATATTTAGGTACATTCATGGCTCCTTTGTCATGTGCTAATGGACCATATATGCATGGGTTTATATCGAGGCTCTCTATTTTGTTTCATTGATCTATGGATCTGTCTTGTGCCAGTACTGATTTGATTCCTGTAGCTTTGTAGTATAGCTTGAAATCAGGGATTGTGATACTGCCAGCTTTGTTTTTCTAAAACGTGCTTTGCCTATTTGGGGTCTTTTGTGGGTCCATATAAATTTTAAGATTGTTTGTTCTATTTCATTTAAAAAAGCCATTGGTATTTTTATAGGGATTGCATTGAATCTGTAAATTGCTTTGGGTAGGATGGCTATTTTGACAATGTTAGTTTTTCCTATCCATGAACATGGGATAGATTTCCATTTATTTTTGTCTTCTTCAGTGTTTATAAAGTCTTCAGAGTACAAATCTTTCACCTCCTTGGTTAGGTTTATTCTTACATATTTTATTATTTCTGATGCAATAGTAAATGGAATTGTTTCCTTGATTTTGCTTTCTGCTAGTTTGTTGTTAGTACATAGGAATGAAACAGATTTTTGTATATTGATTTTGTATGCTGCACCTTTGCTGAATCCAGTTATTAATTCTAATAGATTTTTGGTGGAGTCTTTAGGGTTTTCTCTATATAGTATCATTTCATCTGCAAGTAGTGACAGTTTTACTTCTTCCTTACAAATTTGGGTACCTTTTATCTCCTTTTCTTGTCTGATTACCATGGCTAGGACTTCCAGTACTATACTGAATAAAAGTGCTGAGAGTGGGATCCTTGTCTTATCCCTAAATTAGAGGAAAATCTCTTGGCTTTTTACCATTGGAAATGATGTTAGCTGTGGGTTTGTCTCTGTTGTTTCTGAGGGACTATCCTCAGGCTGGAGGCCCTAGCTCCCCTCTCCCCTTGGGGTGGCCTGATCATGGGGCTTAAGGATGCCAGAGAAGCAGGAAAATCTTCCTCAGGTCTAGAGAAATAAGGTTATTTATACCACTGAGTTCCCCTGCAGGATCATGCTGCATTGCCATCCCTAAAACTTTGAAATGCCACTCTCTTTTCCTTCCTTGCACTTATGTTCCATGTGATATCCTCTTAAAGAGAAATGTATGTATGTATATATGTATGTATGTATCATATATATACACATATATGCATATATAATACATATATACAATGTGATTGTTTTCATGAATTTGCCTGTTAATTTTTTTCTAATAAAGTATTGTATACTTTTCACTTTATAAAAATAACCTTCATGCACTTTTTAGCCCCTAGTTAGTTAAAAATTTAAATGATCCTGTCTAGTCATTAAAGGTTTTCAAAGTGTTTCATACTTCCCACTTTTCCCCCCAAATATTCAATAATGCTTTGGGAAAGTTCATCTATTTCTGCTTTTATATTTTCAGATGGGCTTTACTTTACTTTGCTACACTTTTAAAATATAATTCTCTTTAGATAGTCTAGTCTAGTAGATGAATTTCACTGTAAAATATGACCAGAATAATTAAATACTCAAAGAACTGGAGAAGTATACTGAATTATTTTTTATAGAGCTGTACAACTAATCAAATTTTTATAAAAATGTAACTCTGGAAAACACTGATCGGGGGCAGATAATTTCCAGGTTAATATTCTGCATTTCTGTAACAATTCTTTCTTAAATGATAGGTCTTGATAAACATGAGCATTGCACTTCATATTTTCCTCCTAAACTGACAATCTTCATCTACTTGGATCTGTGCTTCTCAGTTTATGAAAATAAGAGCTTAGGAAAATTTGAAGGAAGGCAAATGATGAGGTAGCCCCAGAGAAGGGATGGCACACCTCTGCTGGGTAAAAAGTATGAAGAAGATTGCTTGTTTGCTCTTTGGAGGAGGATGTACATGAATATACATGCATAAAAAGAAACATGACTCTATTATGGAGAAAATCATGGGATTTACATGACATAAATTCTAATTCTGAACAAAAAAGTAGAAGGACCCAGCTGGACCGTTCGGAGCTGGTCCTGCTTTTCTAGCTTCTTTCTTTCCTGTTTTCCCAAAAACTCCAAATTGCTTGGTGATGGCTCTAAATAAAGTCAGCTTTGTCTGGTTTGGGTTTGGCTTTGGTTTCTCCTGGAGGCATAAGTAAGGATTGAGGGTTGAGGTTGAGAACATTAGCAGCATTTATGTGTATGTGTGAATCACTGTAAAGAGAGTCTACAATGAGAAACAAAATGTTATACATAAATGAACATCTTTCTAACCAGTAAAGTGGGGTAACAAAATCATCTCACCTGTTTTCTTAAATGAAAAAAAATAGTTGAATTTCTAAAGAATCTTTACTTGCCAGAGCTCAGTAAATGCTCCTTCCGTCGCCTGTTCCACATACATGCACTCTTAAACATCACTGCTTTAGTCTTAGAATTTGAGAGAGCATGTTATTAGATTGCCACATGGAATGAAAGACTTCATCTTTGTAAAATATAGTTGTGTGTATTCATTGTTTATGCCCAGGCACCGAGGTATAGCATCATGGACTTGATTAATTTGAAGGCAACTATATAGATTTTGCAGTGGGCTAATTCCAGTTCAGCAGACTAGGGCTAGTAGCCACCAGAGGAATGGCTCTTTCAATCTCTCTTTATGAAAAGTTATTTATAAGAAAAATTAACTCTTATTTTCCCCAAAATCTCCTCCCTGTTTTTCAGAGGCATCCAGGCATTGAGACTTTGGGCCTGCCCTCCAGCAGTGTTTTCTGCCTGTGGACACTTCCTCTGCTAATTTATGTGTTATAATTACTTGCTGTTCCCTGGAGATGATTTCTTGCCATTACTTTACTTAGGTGTGGGCTCCTCTCTATTCCTGGAACAGTGATTCCTTCAGAAAAGCTCATTTAAAAATATTATACAGAGAACAGTTCTCACTTGAAAGTAAATATTCAGCTTGAAACTTATTTCCTAAAAGCACATGGTGTTCTAAGGATGCAATTCAGAAGAAGCCACTGGAAGATTTTGTTCATATATTTCAATATTTCTCCAAAGTACTGAATTTACGAATATTTCTTAAAGCACAATTTAAAACACTATCTACTTTTTGCTCTGTAGATACAGAATCAAAATGTCTCATCCATCATAATATATATATCATTACAACTCCAAAGAGTAGAATTTTGATTATCAATAATATGCATTTATATTTTATTGATTTCCACTTAAATGATGACAACTCAGGATAATTATCTTAAATGCCTCTCTGAAATTAAGTTCATATGTTACTTAACAGAATTTGACTACTTTTCCTCAGAAGTCCATTGTAGAAGGTAATTCTAATTAGAAGATATACAAAATTTAGGATCATATACTAAGAGGTATAAACTTATTATTTTAAAAATGAGAAAAACTATATGACAAAACAATATTTGAAAGTTGTTGATAGGTAATGAAAATGATCAACATTACATACAAATTTAAAAGCAAAGGGAAATATTTAGTATGCATTCAAGTCTATAAGCACTCACTGAACTTCAGCCATGATCTAGGAGTGATGAATGTGATATTGTTGTTATCCCAGAATTTCTTGGGAACCAGTCGGTGGGGGGTCAGATCAAAAGCTACTGAGTGCAAACGGCAAGTGCTATAACAGAGATATACGTTACTGTAGGAACCAAGTGAGGCGAGACAGCAGTGGAGGAAAAAGATTTTTGAAAAGAAACGAATGTATTTTTAAGGTTAAGCAACAGAGAAATGTGCCTTATTATTCAGGGAGGTACAATTTAAAATAGCAGGATATCACTTCCTGCACATCAGATTGGCAAAAATGAAAAGGATGACAACATAAAGTAAGTGGGAAGGCAGTTGGAAGTAGAATTCTCATATGATGCTGGAGGGAGCATAAATTAGTACACTTACGGAGCAATCTGGCACTATCTAGTAAAGTTGAAAATGCACATCTTTATGCTGCTCTACTCCTATGTATATATCCCAGAGAAATCCTCAGCGATGTGAACAGGAAAGAAGAAAAAGAGTATTCATGGCAGCACTGTTCATAATAGAAAAAAACTGGAAACAATCTAAAAGTCTACCAGTAGGGAAAGAAATAAAACTGCTCTACATTGTTTTCTATTCTTATAAAAGTATTTTATACAAGTTAAAATTAATGACAGATCTATATTTACCAAAAAGCATAATGTTGAATGAAACAGTAAGTTTCAAAAAAATACATATATAGTCATATCATTCATCTAAATAAGACAATTCTAAAAGTATACGTGAGCACATGCATGTTCATACATATACACACAAAGTAAAAGAATAAAAGGTCAGCATAGAAGTTCACCTCTGGGGAGGGACGGAGAAGAAAGGAAGGCGAAGAGATGGAACATAAAGCCCACATGCAATTCATGATTCCTCTAAAAACATCAGAGGCCAATATGAGAAGACAATTTATTTTCAATTTGAGTCCTGTATACTATTTTTTTTTCTTTTTTCAAGCCAAAAGCCAATGGAATGGCATCTTTTTAATTGAAGTATCATTGATATACAATCTTATATTAGTTTCAAGTATACAACACAGAGGTTTAACAGTTATATGCCTATTACTAAATCCTTACCCCCACTAGTGGAGTTACTATCTGTCAACATAGGAAGATGTTAAAGAATCACTGGCTATATTCTCTATGCTGTACTACCATCCCCTTGACCAACTTATGTTATAACAGAATTTTTGTGCCCTCACCTTCCTTGCTCACCCAGCCTAACCTCTCCCCCATAGTAACCACCAGTCACTTCTAAGTGTCTTGTTAGTCTACTGCTATTTTGTTCATTTTAAAAAAATATTTCTTGGATTTATTATTATTTTTTTTTATTTTGGTATCATTAATCTACAATTACATGAAAGACATTATGTTTACTAGGTTCCCCCTTCACCAAGTCTCCCCCACATACCCCTTCACAGTCACTGTCCATCAGCGTAGTAAGATGCTGTATACTATTCTTATACTATCTATTGTACCAAAGAGTTCTTAATATCTCTTCCTAAATGGAAAATTACTGTGAAGTCTCCTGTTTTATATTAAAATTCAAGTGAAGAAAAAAATTAAAGACTAATTTGTATTAGCAAGTTTCTTCCCTTAAAAAAGTAAAGCAATCCGAATCTCCCTTTCTTCCTTCCACCCTCTTCCCAAATATACCCACATCCGTATGAGGGCTCTCAGCTCATTCCTGTCACTGTGGACAGAGACCCCAGGTCCCCTCCCCTAATGACTTTATTTCAATGTTTGTCTTCCCTTGGTCCATTCCGGTTACAAAAAGCAGAGCAATCTTTAAAAAAATAATCTAAATTAGTTCTATTTAGTTAAATCTTTAAATTGCTTCCCAGGCCACCCACCTCTCTTAGAATAACATCCAGCGCCTTCCACGGGCTCCTGAGCTGTCCCTGCCCTCCTGGCCTCCATCTGCCACTCTTCCTACGATGGCCATGCTTTGTGTCCTTCCCTCAAACCCACCAACTTTGCTCACTACCTAAACTGCATCGGCTCTTCTCTCTGCCTGGAACATCCTCTTCCCTCATCTTTACATGGCAGTCTCCTTCTTCGGGTTCAGATCTTAGCTTAACTTCTTTAAAGAGGTCCTCCCTGACCTAACAGAGACATTCCATTTATGTATATCATGTTGGCCTGCTTTAATTCTCTGTGTAGTGCTTAATTACAGATATTTTCTTGTTTATTTATTTATTGTCTGCCTTTCACTCACTTGATCAGGGATGTTGTTTAGATAATTTTAGCTGCGTCACCAGCATCTAGAACAGAGCACAGCCATTACATATTTTCAGTGAATCTCTGTTGAATAAATGGTTGAATGAAATCCTGTCCATAGAGATCTAAATGTTAAAATTCCTTACACATTGATTAGTTATTACTTACTTTCAAAACATAGGTGCTCAAAAATGTAGGCTGCTTTGATAAATAATTATCTAATGTAAAATCTCTAATGTTACTGGAAATGCATTTTAATTATATAAATAGAAACATGTGTCCCCATTTTTTCTTGTATCCATCCATGAATATTGCTTATTGCTAGGATCACATCAAGTTGGCATCAGTTTTGTTTCTGGTTTTTTTTTTGTATTTAGAGATGTAAGTACTGAGCAAATTTGTTCAAATTAATAAGGAGGTCATGAAAGTGGTTTTAACACCAGTGTCACAGTCTTTGATTATATGTCTAAATTACTGTGTTCTGCCAAAGACATTTTTTTTAAGACTAATCAGCTGAAATCATGAAGTCTCCTCATACTTTATTAAAAGGAGAGATTTGGAGACCAGTGCACTTCCAAAGGGTCACTCAATTTCTCAACACAGACTCCAACATCAGGACCTGCCAGGCCGTGGTGTGCTCCAGGGACGAGGCTCCTTGTGCAATTCAGGGCACAGGTGGAAGGAATGCCTCTTTTTTATAAGGTGGGAGGAGGGTGGGAACCACAAAGTAGAGCTTATATGGCCTCAGGAATGTTCTTCAGAAGGTTCTTCGGAAGGATTTAACTGAGAGTACAGCTGGAAAAATTAAAGTCCGTATGGAGGTGGACGTGTAGGCTGGGGCAAACACGCCCAGTTTGAGACCTGCAGGTCTCACATCACAGGGAACCAGACACCTGAGGGTAGGTGCCAGGATGCAGGGGAAATGGGAGATTAAAAGGGAGGTAGGCAGATGCCAAAGCAAGGCTTGCTGTTTCAGATTTTTAAATGTTATTGGTCCTGCATGCCCTCATAGACACAAAACCCTTCCGCTCTTTATCTTCCTGCTGCGATTCTCTCCCATGTCCCTATTCCCCACCCCTCCGGGGGCCTTCCCTCTGCAGCTTTCTGCTCTATTTTAGAAACATATGGGTTCTCATTAGTTGTAGAGACTGGTGGCCAGGAAGCCATAGCTATTTTTCTCTCTTCTCTCTCTCAAAAATAAAAAAATCAAGAGTTCCAAAATAAGACAAACACATGTTGAAATAAGGTTTGCTTGTTTATTTTTATTTCACAAGTTTAAGAGAATTGTAAGAGAAGAAAAGAGGATGGTTTGGGTAAAGAACCAGGAGGTCCTGGAATAGACTACAGCTCCATTGGTAACTGCACTGATCGTGGTGAGCATTTAGCAATGTACGTAATTGTCAAATCACAATGTTGTGTGCCTGAAGCCAATATAATATTGTATATTAACTATACTTCAATAAAAAAAGAGAAAAAGGTAAAAAAGAAAATGATTCCAAATGGGACTCCTCTTCAGAGTTCTCACGACAACCATGTAATAAAAAGTGAGGGGCCCCCATTCAGCTCAGGTGCTTTGTCAAACCACATTTCATCGTGTTCTGTCTACTGTCGGGTGATCCCAAACAGATAGCCATAAGGAATGCTTCCCAATGTCATGGTGAAACAACCCCCCATTATCTCTGAGATAAATCAGAGAAGGGAAAGAAAGCAGGCTGAAAGCAATTTGAGCCAGCATAAAGGAAAGCATTATTAAGAGTTTTCCTTGCCTTTAGCATACTGACAGGTGCTTTTCTGAGATAGAAAAACATAGCATATGATAATAATGTTTGTTATGAGAAAGCCCCAACATCTTTAAGAATGGAATAGGTTAACTGAGGATTATGGTCATGCATTTTACTTTCTTTGAAAATTTGAGTTTTGTCTTCCTGGAGATTATTTGAAATAGCATTTCATTTTTCTAATGATAATTATGTTTTTGGAGTTGGGAAACTCCGCATTCATGTCACTCAGGGAGATTGCAGCCTGGTGCCCTTCCTGTCTCCCTAGCTGTCTGCTGACTGGGCTCCACTCCTCTCCCTCAGGGCCCTGAGCACAACTTCCTGAGAGCGCTCACTGCTTTTCCAAGACTCTCCCCTAGAGTTTCTTCCTTCAGCAGTTTCTACTCTGTTTGCTTTTCCACTCGTGCCTCCTTACTGAGTTGAGCACCCTCCAGTTTTCTTGCCTGCAAGGGGAAAGGCACCACTACCACCCACCATGATGAGTGATGTTGCCTGCGGCCTCTGAACCTCTTTATTCAAATAGACTGGCCTACCCAGGGCCTCTGGCAGGCCTGCAACACAGCACAGACAGACCTTCACATGGAGCCCCCAGTGACGGCTGCTGGATGATCACCAGTCGGCCTGCCATCCTCTGGGTTTTCGTGGTCCTGGAGGTTGCCTGCTCTGTGTCTGCTGAGCACATGTGGAAGTGGGACCGCCTGGAGCTGTGACCAAAGACAGTGAAACCCGGCCTTTTAATTAATGCCCACTGTCATTGCCCCTCTTGCTCACTGTATTATTAAATTTCATTACCACTTTCTGTGCTGGCTTTTCTAAGGCAAAGAAGTCACCAGGCATTTTGCAGGACCTCGGAGCAGCCTCACTGGAAGCAGAACATCCCAGCTGGTCAAGAGCTGACTCTCACCTGAGCCTGCACAGAACCAGTTCCAGACAATTTCAAATTACCTTTGCTTCATTACCTTATGAAATCTCCACCTCTGGGTGGGTTTAAGTGTCACTTTTGAACATATAGTATATGTAGTAACATCTTAACATGCTATGCAGACACAGGAAATATACAACTGCTAAATGTACATAAGCCTCCTGTATGGACTCTGTACTCCATCTGGGGGCAGGGACAGATTTGAGCCCTGCCTCCTAGGTCCCTGTTAGGCCGCCTGACAATAATACTCGCTCTCTGCAAAAAGATAGGTGCCTTGGTGACTGATTTTCTGATGCACACATGCAAATGGGCCCAATCTGGCTTTCTAAGGACTGGAACCATGAATCACAAGGATCCTCTTCTTGTGAAACTTGGAGGAAGTTTGATTTGAGGGGCTGGAGACCTGTAGGGCCTTGGGAATCACCGAGGAGAGATCATAGAAGTACCCCTTTCAGGGTCCATATTCTGCAGTGCAGGAGACTTTTCTCATGGCTTTTGCTTCTCCTAGAAGCCAGCTAATTGTGTAAGGTGAGGACCAACGTTTTTATTTTTTAAAAAAAGAAGAAAATCAGAACATCAACAGCTCATGGCTAAAAACACAACAGTTTGGTTTTACGTATAGAAATATATATGAAAATGATTCCTCCATTTCCCATTCTACTTCCACTTTTCTGAAATAACCACACTTAAGCTAAGTATTTGATGCAGGCCTGCATACATATACTCCCAGGTTTTCTATTAATAGAGTAATAACTATAAATACAAACAGGCCTCACATTACACTTTTTGACTTGCTTTTTGCATGTTGATTATGAATATTTCACCATGGTAATATATTACATATATAATACATGTTTACATACATGCTAAACATTTATATACATTGAATATACATATATTATTTCAATAGCTATATGGGATTCTAACGCATATGATATCTTCATGCCCACATTTCATTTTCTCTATTGGGAAAAAAGTAATGCATAAACCATTTGTTGTTTTGGACTGAATCGCTGCTCATTTCAGACAAACCAGTCACATACCTCTTTTCCCTATCAGTTGAATGGCTGATTGAATTATCCAAAGTGGTTCAAAATTAGGTTTTAACTTAAATATGAGGCAGTTATAACATTTGAGACTAATTTTTAAATAAGAAGACCAATGTTTTCATAGCATTTCATAGCAGACTCTAAGGGCTGTCCGGCACTTGAAAGGTCACCTGGAGAGCCACCGGCTCTTGCGCAAATCTCTCCATCTTTCAAGCCAAGAGGCCAGTAAGACTCTGTTTGCATATGACCAATGACAGGGAAGTCTCTGTTTCCGGAAGGGATAAATTGTTTTGAGACAACATGTTACAGTGGGAGAAAGTATGGGTTTGGGAGTTGTACCTGAGTTTGAACTCCCTTCTTTTAAATCACTCGATTTAGACATTAAACACATTACTAAAATGTCTCTATACTGGCTACATTGTGGCTTATGTTAAAACCATGTACTCAGACTTAAAGCCCTGCTCTTGATAGGGAAAGCTTTTGGAATTTAGAAAATCCCTTTCCATCTCTACAGAGCCCAGCCGGGGATTTCAATTCTATTGCCTCACTGTAGCTCAAAAGAAGTCTAATAAGAAGCTCAGAGCCAAATCAGGGCACTTTGTGCTCGGTTGTGTTATCCCTGTCCTGAGGAAATGAATGACATTCATGTAACGGGTGGGGGCGGGTGGGCGGGGAGCATTAGGGCAACAGAATTTGCAGGGACTGAAAAATATTATCATCCTCCTTGCTTGGCTGAGCTGCGCTACCCATGAGCATGAGCTTCAAGGACACCCATGTCTGGAAGGAGCCCAGATCATTGTTTCCTGCCCTCATCTCTTTTCCGAGGTTCAATCCTATGACGTGAGCTGTTAAAGACAGTTATCTTTATCTGTATTAGCCAGTTCTACACATTTGCTGATTACCTTTTTTATGCCAGATTGATGCTGGAGATGAAAAGATCAGTAAGATATTGCCTTTTCTTAAAAGTTAAACTGAGGCATATGAAAATTTTTAAGAGTCTGAGTGAAAATCAATTATAATCAGGCAGTGGCAAACTGGAAGTGGTCAGGAGTGTTCCTATGGGGGAATGGCTCTCAGAGAGAGAAGCTGGAAGCAATGTAAGTAAATTCTGATTGGCTGCAGCCTAAGCCTGGTTGGCTGCCTGGGGCTGGTTGCGCTTCGATTTTGATTTTTTAACCTCGAGACGTTTACAGGCTTAGATTTTGGGTTACATAAGCTCATGAGGCATTAGAATCACCTCAGTCTGATGGTCTCCTTGTTTAATTAATTTAACACCTGTTCTTAAGGACTTCTAGGAGAGACAGACCCGATTACAGCGAATCAGGACCATGTACGAAAGCCGGAAATGCGGTAGCACATGATGCTTAGACCAAGCCTCTGAGTTAGCAGTCAGATCTTGTGAGTGGGTAGGGTGACAGGTATCAGTGACTGAGTCTTGGATAGAAGAGAAATAAAGGAAAGAGCATCCCAGGCACAGCCATCAAATCTGGGACACTTGGGTAAACATCTGTTTCTTGGAGGTCTCAGGCAGTGCTGTGTGAGTCGTGTCCAGAGTATATGCAGACAGTGATGAGACGTGAAGGCAAGGCAGCTTTTACTGCTGCCATAATGAAACTACTTCACACACAGTATTTTCAAACAACAGAAGTTTTTTATCTCGCAGTTCTGTCAGTCAGAAGCCCAGCAGAGGCATCTCAGCTGTGTTCACTGCTTAGAGGCTCATGAGGCTGATACGAATTGCTGGCAGGGCTTTGTTTTTTTCTGAAGGCTCTGGGGAAGAATGTGCTTCCAAGCTCATTTAGATTGTTGGCAGAATCCAGTTTCTTCTGTGTAGGATCCAGATCCCCATTTCCTTGCTGGCTGTCAGCTGGGGGTCACCTTTAGCTCCTGAAGGTCTCTCTCTGGTTCTTCCACATAATCTTCCACATCTCAGAACCAGCAATGGAATATCAAATCCTCCTCATGCTTAGAAGCTCTCTGACTTCTCTGCCTTCCTCTTCTGCTTCCAGGCAGACAGCTTTCTACTCAAGGTGCTCATGTGAATAGATAGGGGCCTTCCCACATAATCCAAAATAATCTCCCCATTCTCAAGGTCCTTAATTTAGTCACATCTGCAAAGCCCCTTTTGCCATGGGGATAAGGACATGGGCATCTCTGGGACCATTATTCGGCCCACCACACAGAGAGCACCAGTACTAAGAGATACTCTCAAGGGACAATGTGAGTGTGTGTGTGTGTGTGTGTGTGTGCACATGTGTGCGTGTAGGACTTTTAGCAGGGAAGTACATCAACAAATGGATTTTAATACAAATCCTCTAGATATGGAGGAGAATGAATGGTAGAGAAGGAAGAAATGTGGTAGGAGGGAGAGAGGCTGGAAGGCAGGGGTAGGAATATAAGCAAAAAAATGCCAGTAGCCTGAATTGAGGTAATTGGGTAAGATGAGAACAAGTGAAAGTATTTAAGGTTACTAATGAAGTAGAAAAACAGGTATGAAAACCCATTCATGAAATGGAAAATTTGAGAGAAGTTAAGGATGACACATCCAGGTGTCCGAATGATGTGCTTTTGGTACTTTCCTTTAAATATACCCATTGGCAATGAGGCTTTAGGCTTTGGAGGGTGGGTCTGATTTTTGGAAATACCTAATATTTGAGGCCAAGGCAGCTTTTCTCAATCACAAAGCCACCTTAGGTCTGAGTTTGTTTATGGATGTTCCAAAGAGATCTTTCTAATAAAGATCTCAACAATGTTCAATTTAGGACTGAGTGAGCCTGGGAGCAGTGTTGAGGTCTAAGTGCAGGAGGAGAACATGGGGTCCTTTGGGGCATGACTGCCAGAATTATGTTCCCTACTACAGTTGGTTTCTCAATCTGGAAAGAGATGGCAGGTTGAAGAACTTACTTCAGGGAACATGATGTCTATGCTAGATTCAAGTTTTGCCTTTATCTCCTGGAGTAGGAATTTGCTCTTCTTGGCCGAAATCTTGGGCCAAATCTCAGCCCTTCTCTAGTCAGACTGGATGATGGGATGTGTTAGGGGAAGTAACATTTTCCCATTTCTGCTTGATAATCTGCCAAAGGTGAGGGCATGAAATTCTAATGGAACAATTTCTGCACTTTTCTTTTCTGATTTTTTTTCTCTCATTCCTGCAGGATTCACCTTGCAGGGATATGCAATTCTCTGGGAAGCCTCTTGGCCCACCATGGCTAGGATAAGTGCCCCTTCTATGTGCATCCATAGAACCCTGTACGTGCTTCCCAAATAACATCACACTATTAAGTGCTTGCTTTCTCATCTGTTTTCATGTGACACTTGAGATTCTTGAGGTCAGGGGGACCTGCCCTTCATTACTGTGCTATTATCATTTATAAGAAATCTTGGTCAAATGATTAAGACACAAATTATCCCATAGACATGAGATTCAATATCCTTTATCATACTCATATCAAGATAGAGTTCTCTGAACTTCACCATTTTAAAATCAGGTCAGATTTATCCAATATTCTATTAGACAAGTCACTAATAATGGGAATAGATACAACTCTTTTCATTTTTCTTTTACTTGCAATATTACCTGTTGCCCCCAATACATCCTCCCATTATTGCTCCTTAGAGAAATTACTGTAAATATTTAATATGTGTTCTTCTATACCATTTAAGATTGGGTTTGATTCTGTGCAACACTATCATAAATAACTATAGCATCTATAGACTCTCAAAATTACACTGCCTTAACAGAAACAGGAGCAGTACTTCTCTTTCTAATAAAATGAATCTGGAGGTAGTCAGTGAGGACTGGAAAGGTAATCATTAATAGCTCAACAATTTTCAGGGGCTTGGGACACTTGTATCCATGTAACCTCTAATTTCAGCCATATCTTCATTCCAGACAACAGGATGAAGAAAGAGGAGAAGAAGATTCCATCTCTTCAGTTTTCAGGAGCTCCCCTAATACCTCCCACGCATTGCTGCTTGCATCTCATTGGCCAGAAACCTGGCTAATGGCTGTGCCAGGCAACTAGGGAAACAGAGAAATACGCACTTAGTTGGGTGGCAATATGCCTTGAACACACACTGTGTTCTTTCACTTGTTTCAGTTTTTGTTTTGTTTTGTTTTGTTTCTGAAGAGCCAAGGGGAACACGGGGTCTTCAAGATACCACTCCCTGTCATATACCCCCCCAATTATTTTAGATTTAAGATATTAATATTTACATTAAGCTGTTACATTAATATGTTAAATATTAATATTTGTTTTAAATATGTTATTATGAAAGGTACTTATTTTTACACCATTAGGTCATATGATACCTTTTGCTCTGATTTTAATATTATCAGTTAAAAAAATTCTGTGACTGAATAATTTATCAAAGTTTGCAAGTGCCATTACCAAGTTAACCATTTGTATCTTTTCTGTTCATTATCTGTTTGCCCTACTGGGGTAATAGCTCCAGATTTATCTTTGGGATCCACTGGTGGTTTCCAATAGAAACCTACTGTTCTACCACCCACAGTCCTTGGTCCAGAAGCTCTAAGGAATAGAGTCCTGGCCAATCAGTGCCTTGGCTTCCTCTGGCCTCAGTGGTAGATTGGAGATTGGTTGTGTCACCATCAAAGTCAATGAATGATGGCGAGATATTTGCTAAGGTCTCTGGAACTGAAAGGAGGTAATCCTTCCCCTTTGAAGTGTACCTGAGAACATGTCACTGAAACTCCCAGCTCCATGTGGCTGCTGTGCAAGGCATGTGAGAATGAGACCCCATGTACAGAGGACAGCAGGGATGAAAGATGAAACCAAGCCACTGTGATTTTATTCAAGTCCTGATCAAGCCTTTCCTGAAGTCAGTCCTACCTCTGGACTTTTTAGTACATGGGATAATTCATCAATGAATTTCATGTTGATTAAGCCAATTTGGTTTGGGGATTCTGTCACTTATGACATTTAATTAGAAGCAGTTGATTCAAAATTATCATTAGAAAAAGATGGTGAGAAATTACTAATGATATTTTCCCCAGTGTTTCTGATAGGAGAATGGTACCTCTTTTATTAGAAAAGCCTACACATTTCTATGAAATTGTCATCTGAATTAGAGAAGCAAAACTTTTTGTGAAAAGAATCAGAAAAGCTTCAAGTGACATGAAAAGCAGTAATCATGTTGGAAATGTCTGTATGACTGGAACGGTTCTATCTTAAACTCCTAGTGTTTTTGCAATCCCAAGGGCATTTCCAAAGTCAGACAGGAGGGACTACACAATTAGAGATTTAAAGTGACCTTCTGTCTTTTAGACAAGAAGTAGATTTTCTTCCCTGCACCCCTTGCTCCTCTCTCCCCTGACAAATACCCTTAATCTCAGCACAGGCAGATTGGGGCTTGACTTTCATCACACACTGACAGCTTTTCGTTTATCTTACATGAGAAATGGGCAAAAGGAAACACAAAACAGATGTATGGACAAAAGTATGAGTAAACAACTCTTGCAGCTGGGTAACAGATGGCTGCAGGGCCTTCATGACTAAACACATTGATTTGCAAGACTTCTGGAAGGAATACTTGCTAATGTTTTTCACAAGCAAAAGTTATAGTGATAGAATAAAAATGACCTCATCACTGACTGTAGCTGTCTATAAAAAGAAAACAAAGGAAAGGTGATTTTAAAGAAGCAAATTAGGGCATCATTGTTGTTATCCTTTACTCTCTCACTCATTTATATTATAATCCTTCCAGCAAACCTCACATGCTGATGCCAAGAAAGGCGATAACCCCTTCCCTTTGAAGTGTACCTGAGAACATGTCACTGAAGCTCCCAGCTCCATGTGGCCGCTCCTTCCACCCCAGGAAGTTCTTAGGCAAATTGGGAAGAATGTCTTGCAGATACGTAAGTGATAATTCACCCTGGAAGACATTCACTGTGAAGGCAGAGACCCAGTAGCATGCAGAAGGCAAACATCATGAGCTGTTGAAGCAAACTTGACTTTGAATCTTGAATAGCTCTGCCCTGACTTACTTAACTTTTCAGAGCTTCAGTTTTTCCTTGTAAACTTAAAAGATCATACTTATACCTTTGCTTACTCAGCCAACATTTATTAAAAGCAGTCTCTGGTCTTCAGACATGTGGAATTGAATGAGAACGCCAAAGAAGAAGCCTGTGCTTCTGGTAGGAAGGTCTGAAGGCCAGCTTGCAGGGTTCAGGGGAGAGAGGCTTTGCAAGGCCCTGCTCGCAGGGTTTGGCACCGGGGCTCTAGCACTGCAGGGAAGCCCAGGCCCAGGGTCTGCAGCCCCTCTCCCCACCCCTACCCCTGTGCCCACCTCCCAGCATCCCACTTTGGTCTGCTAGCCACTCCTTCAGCTTTTACAGCACCAGAAAGACCAGCGTACTGGAGGCGACTGGACCCGACCCGCATCTGGTGGCTAGAACTCTCCCTTTGACATCGCTGTCTTTTTTCAGCTAGTTTTGGGAGAGGAGAAAGCACGGGTCACCTGCTGCCTCGTGCCTTTGCCCAGGGACTTGGCATCACAGAGCTTTGCTAGGGATAGGCCCCCTCTGTACTGCTCAGTGCAAGCAACAGCAAGGGGGAGCCCTGCTTGATCTGAAGGAATCTGACATGAAGCCAGCATGCAGTCTGGGCGAGTAAGTCCTTTGCTAAGACCACACAGAAATAGCTCTGGAATCCCCTGTCGGCTGCAGCCCTCTGGCCCCTTCCCCTGCGACAGGAAATGACATCCCAGCTGCTAATTCCACAGCACCATCCCCTTGAGTGACAGGCATTATCAGGCAAGCTTTCTTCTCATATTCACTTCCAACCAAAACGTAATACCTTGCTTACTGTCCCCACTTTTTTAGATAAGAAAAATGAGAATCCAAAGAACAAGCTCTGGCCCAAAGCCATGGTGTTCCTCAAAGGTCAAATGCAGGTTCCAACCCCTACCCCGCTCCACTCACTTACACATGTGACCTTAACCTTCTGTCACCCTGAAGGGGCTTAGTGAAACAAACCAGGAGAGGCACATACAGAGGTATTGCAAGGCAAAAAATTTATTCCAAATTTTATCTTTTTAACTTATTTATTGTTATTGTCATTTTCTATCATTGTGATTATTTGCTGTCGAATAAGCAACTTAACAAAAGATCAAAGGAAAGGGCCCAAGGACATCCTGGCTATGAGAAACAGTCCCTTGTGAGGGGCTCCACATGACTTCCTGACCCTGAAGACCTCACAGGGCCATCAGGGGAGCCAGGGCCTCTGCACCCCATGGCCCTGTGCTCCCTGCCAGACCAGTGACCCCACTTCCCTCAGGGCTGCAAAAAGCCCACAGGAAGGGGAATTTGAGAGAGTCCACCCTTGTGCTTAGAGAGGTCACTGAGACTACTGAGGTGGCACATAGATTCAGCGACTCATGTTCAGCAGCTTCCGGTCCCATGTGTATTTCAAATTGAGCAGGAAGACAGGACTGATAAGAGCAGTCCCTCTAAATGACCCACGACAGCAGGTGAAGAAGAGCAATGTTTGTGTGCAAGGGACTTCATCACAGAAGACAAATATTTCCTTCCCACCCAGTGGCGAAGGACAATTAGTGAGGGACAAGTTGATTTGAGAAAACAAAAGTTAAAATGATTTAGTGTAATGATCAAGAACTTCCTTTAACCATAGACACAGAGTATGATTTAAAGACTGTCCACTGTATTTTAGGTTTGTATTTTAAAGATAGCAGATGGAAAAGCCTATTTCTTTTCTTTTGGGGTTTCCTCTCATTGATTCATTTATAGATGTGCAATGAGGTCCTACTCTGTGCCAGGCCCTGTGCCATAAGGATGTAAGATTGGTTTTTCCACCTCAGTCAGGCAAGTAAGTTAATTCAGTTTATAAGAAATTTGCTGAAATGGATACTTGGGGGACCAGAATGGGCCCACGTGCCACTAAGCAAGGACCCAAGCTCCATGCACGAGGATAGAAGCTCCTTAATTTGGGATCTTGCCCTATGTCTCTCTTCATCTGGCTGCCAACTTGTATCCTTTACAATATCTTTTACTAAACTGGTAAATGTAACTGTTTTCCTGAGTTCTGTGAGCTGCTTTAGCAAATTAATCAAACCTAAGGGGGAGGTCAATGGACCCTCCCAGCTATACCCAGTTGCACAGGTCAGAAGCACAGGTAACTGCCTGGGACATGTGGCTAACATCTGGAGTAGGGGGTGGAGGGCAGTCTGTAGGATGGGGCCCTTAACATGGGAAATCTGATGGTGTCTCCAGGCAGAGAGCATCAGAAATAATTTCTTCTCTTAGACACGGTGCTGGAGTTGCAGAATTGCTTGGTGTTGTACATGGGAAGACCTCCTCACTCTCTCTCTCTCTCTCTCTCTCTCACACACACACACACACATGCATTGGTACTGGGTACAGGAACCTAAAAGGAGTCACACTGCACTGTGGAAAAAGACACCTTGCTTCCTGCGTCTGAGCACAGGGATAGGACCAATGTTTCGAACTGCAGCAGACATTTTGAGATGATGAGGCAACAACATGAGAAAAAATTATGCAACCATATGTACTGGTATGCCTAAGAGTCACAGGTAAATCCTACTGTCCCATTGTAATTATTGATAGCACACCCTTTCATATTCAAAAGTGCCCTGAATGACACAACAAATTTTTGGTTGGTTCCAGAAAAAGCTTCAGATGCTGAAGCTGATAGAGAAGAAACAGCAATAACATCAATGCTGTGGAGTGGCTGGCCCAGCTCTGGATGATTTACCTCTGGATTTCTATTTTAAGTAAAGAGCAATGTCTCATGTTTAAGCCTATATAAGTCCGGTTTTCCGTTATCTTCAACTAAAAGCTTTCTTTTCTGATATATCTATCTTCGGTTCAGGGTTTTTGGGATATAGCTAGAACTTGACCATTACTCTCAAACTAAATCCTTTCAAAGTTCTAAAAATTTTGGAAAAGCTTTTCTTTCCTGTAACTCCTGAATTGGCATGATAATTACTGAAATGTTGCACAGAAGGCTTCTTTTGTGGTATTGCCAATAGGAACCAGAAGTGGAAGTGTCAAAACTCTCACCAGAAAGCTTGTGAGATGTTCTACCCAAGCTGGCAACCCCAGGTGGCTTGGAAAGTACAAAAAAGAGGTATAAAAACTTCCCTCAGTTCATCTCATTTTCCAACTTACAGACTTTCAACTTTTCCAAAAAGACAGTAGGCCTCTCATAAAGGCTTAAATTATAATCTTTTCCTTTATTTTGTTTTAAATACAGACCAAATTGTCAAGGAACTGAGGACTAGGATCCTGAAGGAAAATGTAACACTATGCTGTCTATTAAATATGAAAAACATTTATTGGTCAGATCTGTGTATGAGGAAAAAGAAGTGTCGTATCTGGAAGAAATTTTCAGGAGAGTAAAAATAAGTCATTCAAAACATTTGAAAGTAAGTGATAAATCTGTAGACTTAATTGCACTATGAATTTTATCTATGCCATCTGGTATGGTGTCATATTCCAGGGGACTCCCTCCCCACCTCCCCCAGCACAGCTGGACTGCAGGAGGACCCAGTCATGCCCCTAGTTCATCAGCACTGCTTGCTGACTGACCGAAAACTTTCATGTTTGTCACTTGGTTAAATTTGAGATAAATTTCTAATATGATCTAAATATACTTTTAAAATACATTTTCTCATGTTTTATTTTCCAAATAGGCATCCTCCTCACTTCATCCCATGTGTTTCTTCTTTCAATAATCAAAATCACTGAGATCTGAACATATCTTATAATCACTCAGTCATCTTATAATACCTTCTCCAACATTACTTTTCCTTGGAGTTCACCTGAAATGAGGTTGCTAGTCTGTTATGCTCACTAACACATAGCCTTTTGCTTTTATCAGTTAGGTCACTAATAAGACATTCGGCTATACCTTCCTCTAATTAATTCTGCACACAGCTGCCAGAACGCCACCTCAGTCCCAACCTGCCTCTGGGTGAAGCCCTCCCGTGGACCCTCATTCCTGGCAGGCAAGGTCTGACCCCACTTCCCACTTAGCAAGACCAACACATCTCTTCCTATCTGGCTCTCAGCTGCTTTTATGAATTCAGATGGCCCCACCTGAGCCATAAGGAACTCCTTTTAGTCCCTGGCTTGGGGGATGCTTCCTCTTCCCTTTCTGCCTTCCAGGTCTTTATGCTTGGAGTTCCTTCTATCTGAACATTACCCTCACCCCAACAGCCACAGCCTCCATGGACTGGGCCTGCTTATCCTCCAGATCTCAGCTTTAGTGTCATTTTCTCTGGAAAGCCTTTCCTAACCTGGAATCCCTGCTAGGTGGCCCTTCTAGACACTCCCAGACTTTCTCTTATCAGTACTTGGCCCACTGTATGGCGGTTGCCCATTTACTTATTTAGATTCCCTACTAAACTGTAAGACCCTGAGGATGTGTGGTGAGCAGAGTAATAAGTCCCAGAGATGTCCACATCCTTACCCTGGAAACTGTGAGTGTGTGATGTTACATAACAAAGGGAAATTAAGGTTGCAGATGGAATTAAGGCTGATAACCAGCTAATTTTCAGACAGGGAGATTCTCCTAAAAGATCTAGGTGGGCCCCATGTAATTACGAGGGTCCTTAAAAGTAGAAGTGTGAGGGAAAAGAGGTAAGTCAGAGAAATCTGTGACTATGGAGAATAGCCAGAGAGATGCAAGGCTGCTGGCTTGGGAGGTAGAAGAAGGACGCCATGAGCCAAGGAGTGTGGCCAGTCTCTAGAAGCTGGAAAAGGCACAGAAATGGATTCTCCCCAGTATTCCCAGAAAGGAATGTAGCTCAACTGACATGTTGATTTTTGCCCCCTGAGGCCTGCTTTGGACTTCTAACCCACAGAATTGAAAGATAATAAAGTTGTGTTAAGCCACAAAGTACATGGTAATTTGTAACACCAGCACTAGAAAAAATAATACAGGAAACAAATGCTCACTTTTTTGCTCATAGTTGTAGCCCAAGGTCTAAAATCATCCTTGGAATGTGTAAATGACTGGAAAGCCCTTCGCTGAGTAGAACATCAGGCCCAGGAATGGCTCCTGGGGAATAGTCCACACGTGTTACTAATTGTGTGCTCACTGCCTCTAGTTGTCCCTCTTGGGAAAGATGACTCTCAGTTGTGTACTTACTTCCCTATTCCTTTTCTTGCTAAAGAGGAAGAATATTTTTCTATTTGAAAGAAGTTAAGATGGACGATACAAGTAGTGAGAGGAAGAAAGGTGAGATGCGGAACTGGAGAGAAAGCTCTAGCATCCTAAGGACAGAGTGACTGAAAGGCACAGGAGTCCAGAAGCGTGGCGTAAGGACTCCTGACTGGTGTTACTGAGGGTTATGAACCAGACCTACTTTAATGTTCTTTATCAGAGAAAAATGTAAAATGGGATTATTTTAAAATCACTATGCCTATTAAACTGTATGCCCTTTGAAAAGTTTCTTGCCAAGACTGTCCCTAGGCATTATACATTTATTATACTTTTATGTCTACATTTATTAGCGTTATACTTCTTTTGACACAATAGCACAATAATATGGACACACTGTTAAGTCCATTTTGGGTGAATCAAGTGTAAACAAACTAGGTATATATCTTTGTCAACTGAACAATAAATATATATTTCTCCAGCTAATTAATCTATTGGGAAGCAACCTCATTATATTTATCACATTCAACATAATGTACAGCAACATGCTAGGATTTATCTGGGCACCTTTGGAATCCTTCATTCATAAGCAAATGCATCTAACTAACAGTCTCAGGGACATCAAAAAGCCCCTGTAAGATTTAAGATTAGGCTCTGTTATTGTTCCACCTGCAGTTATCTTACACTTCTTTTAGTGGCTTTTTTCCTTTTTTAAAGTTTAAGTGAGAAGAGGCTTTGCTTACTTAACATAACTTTTAATAAGGAAATATTTTGTGTGTTAAATCTCTCTGCAATTTTATTCAAAATCCAGCCACAAAAAAAACCCCCTAAGAATGAAAGGAAACCCTGAAGAAAAGAAATTTCACAATATTTTGGAACTTAAGAGGAGTGAGGAAAATAAAGCTTCCATGGATACTAAAAAATTAAAACAGTAGTATTTTTTCCAAAATTCTTAGGATATAGGAAGAAAATAACTACTTTGAATTGTAAGCTTGGAGAAATGTGTGACACCCATTTTCTGTACATTTGCTAAGTAAGACAAGATCACTGGAAGAATACAGATGCCAAAGGTTGCCTTTAAGGACACAGTTTGACTGTCATCATTGTAGCAATGCTCACAGAACAATTTTGTTTCATGTGGGAAAGCCAGCAAGTCCCAGAACAAAACTGCTGATGGCATCTACAGTACATCTTACCAATATTTATATAAGGCTATATGAATATTTAAATGGATTCCTAAAGTTTCTCTTCCCAAAAATATTGGGCTGGGTTAATTCATTAAACCCTGAAAAGATAGCATATGTAATATGAATTTTTAAGCTTACAGACCTTAGCTTAGAAGCTATGTTTTCTTTTGTCTCCTTCCAAGAACTTTCTGTCTGTACTAAGGAGTAAGTCAGGGACAACTTGGTTGTCTAACTAGCAGATGCCTATTTTCGAAACTGCATTCATGTGTGAGGATAAAGTGTGTACATGTTCAAAGTAAAACAGCAAAGAAAGGTTTACAACAAAAAGCCATTCCTGAAATTACAATGACAGTTTTTGTTACCATTTGTTAATGACTGGCACCACCCCTAGACTGCCCTATCCCATGGCTGGGCAGGTGATTGTCTTCAACCAGCAATGTGACAGCAGTTTCCTTAGTGTCCACAGTAGAGTTTGGCATATAATAGGTTCTCAATCAATAATCCTTGACTGAAAACATTAAAGTGAATCTAAATGATCTGATAGAAGCTCGAGTACACATATGAGACATGAAGTGTGTGGCATGTCTAAGAAAATGAAATGGGTTATTGCAGAAACTTTACCAGGCTACAGAATGGACCCCAGGCTACATGCCTCCTAGCTCAGTGCTCGTATTTCCATAGTCGATTTAAACTCTTATTTGAGGAAACTCTTCTAAAAATCTTCTAAAAAAGCAAGAGTCTCTCAGGTCAACCAGATTAAAGAGCTCCTACTCCAAATGAGATGAATCCAAGGTACCTACGACTTGGCCAGGTTCTGGTGTGGAAGGTAAGGAATGAAGGACAGCTCCTCTGTTAGAAGATGAGGGATGAGCACTATGTGTGGCCTTGGTACCTCAAACAAACAAATTAATAAATAAACAGATGTGGAACAATATCTCCTAGTTACTTCTCATCCCTTTTAAAACAGTGAGTGGGGGGGAGGGAAAACAAAATTGCTAAACCTTAAAATTTCACCCACCAACCTATCTACCAGTGGGGAAGCTATGCCACTTCTCATAAAGTTGTGGAGATTAGTGTATAAAGGGCTCACAAAACCCTCCAAATTTTTGTTTTCATTACTGATAGTATCCATAGGCCCCTCTAAATTACTAAATTTCTTGAGAGAAATTCAAGTTCAAGAAATGAAATAAATTCCCTCAAATTAAAGAAAAACTAAAGCCCAGAATTCCCCTTTCCTTGATGTCTCCTGCTCTGTCCCGGTTGGAGGGATCTCTCAAGGAGGCTGCCGGGGTGTGAGCTGGCCATCCCCCTGCAGCAGCTGCATCCTCGGCTTTCTTCCCAGGAAGTGAGGGGTGGAGGCTTCTTTAGCACCCACGGTTGAGTTAGTGTTAACATGAGCCCTTCGTGGATCTCAACTTCCAATGAATCAACAACTCAATGGGAGATATAGAATACTTGGTTATAGTCCCATATAAGCAAAATTAGAAGCCAGTATGCCGTTCTCCAACTACCTCAATGGGTATATCAAATAGATGTATGTTCTTGGAAGTAAATAAATATTTCAATGTAGATCCATACTGCTGTGAACTGTAATGAGCCAAGAGCCATAGCAGTAAAAGAGAAGAGAGAAAGGAGGCAGTCTCCTGGATTTTAGATTTACCATGCCAGCTAATTTCTAAACATGAGCCCCATTGCTGTGAGAAATTTCCTTTCATGCCTTATGTATACCAAATTCCTAGGGAAATATTCATCTTTCAAACCGATTCTGATCTCCAGTTAGGCATTTCCAATACTCTGTCTTCTTGCAAAATTTAGGAATTTGCTACGGTGGGATCCCAGGGCATCTGGCCACCACCACATCAACAGTGTTGCTCTACCTTGGCACCCTGATGGGGGACTAACCACTGGCTCCATCAAGAGACACAGCTTCTAATTGCTCTTATGAGCATTTATAACAGAGAATTTTTTCCATTCAAAATTGTTATCACCTTTCTCCACAGAGTCCATGTCTTATGGTCCTCTTTCTACTTTTCTTCATCTCCAGGAAGATCACAAGACGTTATGGACTATTAACACTCTTCCTGTTTTGGAATTCCACAGACCAGACTGTGTCCAGGCAGTCTTCCCCTGATTTCTGAAGAATTATGCACAGTGATTCCCTGAACCAAAACTTATTTGATGTTTCCCAAACCTGTGCTACCAGAGAGTCCAACAAAACAGAATCTGTTCTGTCCAAGGTGTGCTTTTCAAAACATTGCCTTGCTTTGCTTTTTAATTGTCCAGGCCTGGACTAACTTATGTTATGAAAATGGCAATGAAATAGTTCCATTTGCCACTATTTTTTTCTTGCAGCAGAGGATATGACTATGATTCTTCCCCAACTTCTTTCAGGTAGTCTCAACTGACTGTAAAAATTTACCTGCTTCCAAGTTAATTCTAAACCTACACTTACATGTACAAGGCCAAACCCAGCCAATCTTTCCTTCTTTCCTGCCTTCCTCCTTTCCCTTCTTTTCACTTTCCTTTGGAGCCAGTACATCATATTCTTAACATATCATTGCAGATTCTACCTCGTGGAGCCTCCCTTAGTGAGATTCACTATGTAAGTGAGTTTGAGTGTATCAAAAGTAACTCCTTGTAAAACAAATCCTGCCCACCTTGCAACTGCTAAGAAGAGTAATTCACTCAGAAGTTATTCCACTTTTGATCTAACAAATCATCCAGGGCCATATTTAATTTGCTGTTCTTCTGTTACCAAACCTGTCAAACCTGGGTCAACTTGCCCAATGTGCAGCAAAGCAAACACTGATACTGGAGTGCAGTGAAGGAAAGTAGGGATTTACTACAAGGTGCTTCCAAGTAAGGAGAATAAAGAGCTGATGCTCTAAAGTCTCAAACTCCTCATTGGCTTACAAGCAAGTTTTTTTAACGGGAACATTGTGAATAAGCTTCTCAGGATGTGTGATCAGACATCTTCTGATTGGTTGAGCACTGGATCACCAGGAGATAGTTCAGAAATCTTAACCATCAGCCTTCTGGCCCAACTAGTCTGGGGTCTCCATGCTTGCAGTGAGCCCGGGTCCATCTGGTGGGTCTCATCTCCTCTGGCACCTCTCAAGGACGTGGGTCCAGACCTTACAGCTCTTAAGGGAAAATTGAAGTCCTATGACACCGATTTACATCTAATCTAAGCTATTATTACTCTTGCCCAACCTGCTTTTCCTGGGCTCCTGCACGTATCCATTGCCCTAATCATTGTTATCTAGTCCTGTTCCCACATGCTACCTTGAGGGGCTCAGGGGCTGTAGTGGGAGAAAACCTCTGAGGGGCTTCACCAAGGAGAGGATCCCTGCTCGGTTTCATTTCCTGCCTGACTCCCTCTTTTGGCATGCACCATTTTTATCGAGGCCTCCTTAAAGTTCTAATTCCATAACTCACCCTAACTCTTACAGTATGTGATATATCTCCCTCCAGAGGGAAAAATCACTGACGAGCATAAGCTTCACTTAGGCTTGAAGTACGGGGAATATATCTGCCTCACTCACTGCTTTATACCCAGTGTCTGCAACAGTTCATGGACCATAATAAGTGCTCAGTAAATATTTTTTGAAAGGGTAAATGAATAATGATGGCATATTGAAATTCACCTAAGACTGAAATAGTCTATGCTTATCTTTACAGCCAGTCTTTTAATTCTGTCCAGATCTTGTATAACCTTCAAGTGTAACTGTCTTCATTTTTAAGTATTTTTCCTCAGTATTGACTCCCCATATCTGGTTTTAAAAAATAATCTCATAGTGATTCCTGTCTCTAGGTTCCAACTGGTGAAATGATTCTAATCTTCAGTTGGAGACTCCTCCTCATTGGTAATTCAGTATCTCTGCACTATCATCACCTTCCCTGCAGCAGTAACAACTGAAATAGCACCCACTTTCACTCTTTAAGTAAATTAGAATTAGGAATAGCTGAATTTTCCTACTTTATATTTGTCTAACTTGACCTTCAATACCTCCTTTTTCCTTTATGGGTTTTGACTTGGGTTATCAGGCACTGAGCATTGAAAAAGTGACAATTTGAGGTAGACCTAGAAGAATAAATATTTCTTGGAAATATTTGACAATGGAATTTTAACAATATCTTATAAATCTTGTGATTATATCCATTAGCACAATACTTTATAATAAAACAACGAAAGAATAAGTAAATGAGTGAATCAAGGAGATAGTGAAGATAGAGGGAACTGTACAAAGTAAAGCAAACTGAGTTACAATTTGATGATAACTCTAGGAAATATTCAGTGGTATAGTTCACAGATGGCCTTGAATGTCAGTATATGAAGTCAGGGTTTTATTTGGTGGACAAGGGTTTTTTTCATTGCAGTGCAATATAAATTATGCTTTAGAAGTGGATGATAGTATGTAGGAAAGGTTAGAGAGAGAAGATATTGGAGGGGAGGGGACCAGCTTGTAGGTAACTTCAGACATACTAAAGAGAGGCATTGAAAACATATACTGGTAGACTAGGAAATGGCAGGAAGCTATACTGAATGCATTTAACAAAACCATAGTGCTTACAAATAATC
The DNA here is from genome assembly GCF_030020395.1 of Manis pentadactyla. NCBI lineage: Eukaryota > Metazoa > Chordata > Mammalia > Pholidota > Manidae > Manis > Manis pentadactyla. Next base: position 81,328,536 of record NC_080021.1, on the reverse strand, counting down.
TGATATGGTGGTATTGGAAAAAGCCAAAGATTAAGCTTATGTGTTAAGTCCAAATCAAGGATACAGGATTTTAATAACAGATAAAAAGAGGCACAAGTAATTTAAGGCAGAATTTCACACTGCCTGTGTTTCTAACCCAGCTCTACAAGTTACCTAACTATGTGACCTTGAAAAAATTATTTTTTGGCTCTGTGCCTCAGTTTTCTCATAAGTAAAATTAGGATAATGGTAGTATTTCTCTTTAAGGATTGTTTTTAGCTTTGAAAGAAAGAATATTCTGTTATATACTTAGTTGGCACATGGAAAGTGCTCAGGATCAGTATAATAAACTATATATAATAAACTATCAGTTTATTATTAATGTTATTGAATTTAAAGTCCTAGTGGCATATCCAAGCAGAGGTGTTTAAGGGAAAGTTAAAAATATATGACCAGGCTTCAGAAGTAATTGTGACTAGTGGTGTGTTAGATTTGGGGGTTAGAATTGACTCTGAGAGTGAGTGAGGTCACCCAGGCAGAGTTAGGAGTATGTGGAACAGGAGGGGACTAGACAAAGATCCCTGGACAGAAGAGTAAACAGAAAAGGAACAATAATAGCACAGATAGTGCAGGTTTATGGAAATTAATACAATGGTGAATGTTAATATAAAAGGCTGCAGAGAAGTAGGTGAAGATCAAGGCCAGGAGAACTGGTAAGTAGGAGCAGTGAGAGGGATGTTTCAGATGCACAGTGTGGCCAGAAACCAGACTTCCAGGATTCAGGGGTTGACTAAGTGGTGAAGGCATAGAAACAGGACTGAATTAGAGACTTTAAGAATTTCCAGGAGGGTACATTTCACATCAAGTAGGTTTAAACAACTGTTGTGATAGTAGCTTCATTGGAAAGGTTATGATCAATTCTACAAATTGTAGAGAATTTTCAAAGGATGCAGGAGTTCCTCAAAAGCCATTTGCTTGTGAGTGTTTTGAAAAATGGAAGAACCCAGAGTAAAAGGAAGCTTCTTAGAGAGGTTTGGCATAGTCCAGAGGCTCTACATCCACTGACCTCTCAGCACATGATTAACTTGGTGGTTTATTAGAAAAAGTGCCAATGGGGCAATGAGTAAAAAAATTAATTTTGTCGCTGTGAAAATTAATGGAAATTCTGGCAAGAGATAAATTTATTAAATGAAATATTGACCATTTTTAGCTACATTGGTCAGGCAAATGGCTATACAAACTTGAAATAAAGGCTACATATATTACATCTCTTGAATTTGTTGATATAGAGAAAAATCGTTGACAGCTTAAAAAATGCACACTTTCTGTGACAATGCTACAGTCGTGTCAACAATCTCCTTATTTTCTAGGATAAAAACCAACTGCCCTGTCTTTCCATTTTTAACACACAATTTCAGAAACCATAAACTTGGGAAGACTTCAATATAAGTTTTATAGCCTCCTCTTAAAAGACCTAGGGTCACTAAGAAATTTGCCATAACTTATGTACTCTCTCCAGATATGTTCATATCTCTTCACTTAGCCCATGACAGCCATTCAGTATTCTCTCCCTGTATCAGTTCCCAAATGATGTCCACACTATCAAAACTTTCTGGTTCTTCATGGAAAACTACTTGCTTATTTTTCTTTACTCACCTTTTATTCATCAGTTAGTTTTTTTATATTGATTTCTTGTATAATTTATTATTTACTTTTGTTGAGGGCTTATTACCTATAGACAAAGATTCTCATATAGAGAGATTTGCAAAAATGTCTTTTACAGAGTAAATCTATAAAAAATATGGTTGATTAATGAAAGATAGTTAAAAAAAAAACAAAGAAAACATCTTAATCTTTTTTTCCCAGGAAGCATAAGATTCAGAATGGAAAATTTTGGTTAAAAATCTATTCATCTAATGAGCCTAAATCAACTACTGTCACCACCGCCAAAATAGCCTTATCTTGCTTGTCATCATCGTCATCATATTAGTCAGAAAAACAGAGCCTGTAGGACTGACTTTTGACAAATACATTGGCTCTTTCTGGGTCTCTATTCTTCTTCTCAGGTCATTGGACTCAGACTGACTACATCACCAGCATTCCTGGGTCTCTAGCTTACTGACTCACCCCACAGATATAAGGACTTGTCAACCTCCATAATCACATGACCCCATTCCTTGTAGTCAACCTTTATATAAGATGGTGTAGTTCCGGTATGAGTACAGAGACAGAGAACCAGGAGAATTAATGATAACATCCGTGTGCGAAAGCCAGCAGGTTTTGAGAACCAGGAAGAGCTGATGTTCCACGTCAGCTCCAAAGGCAGAAAAAACACCAGCATCTTAGTTCAAAGGCAGTCAGACAGAGAAATCCTGTCTTACTTAGAGGAAAGTCAGACCTTTTGTTCTATTTAGGCCTTTGACTGATGGGATGAGGGCCGACCCTTAGGGAAGGCAATCTGCTTTACTCAGTCTACTTGTTTAAATGTTAATCTCACCCAAAAACACCCTCACAGAAACACTTAGAATAATTTTTAACCAAATATCTGGGAACCCCAGGCCTAGTTAAGTTGACACATAAATTCAGCCATCATAACCATCATCATTACTTAATCATCAATAGCAGACATGATTTATTAAATTTCTGTAGCACACATTGATGGACTAGGAAGGAAACCATGGATCCTCCAGTAAATCATGACCTAAAATGGCACCACCAACAAAATACTCATATTTTGGGGAAAAAAAAGTCTTGAAGAAAAAAATATATGTGACAAGGGAGAGATTATATTCATGAACTTAATTTAAAAAAAAACTCAACGAAATATTAAACAAAATGGTGTTTGATGGAAAGAATGCATTCAAAATTAAATCTGAAGTCTGATGAATATTAATTGCTTTTAAAACTCTTTATCTCAGAAAATTCTTATTCTGTATTAGTTATAGTTATTTCTCTGTTTAGAAGTCAGTGATAAAAAAATTTATGCAAATTCCAATGTTGAAAGTGCAACACTATACAAATAATAGTGTTCTGGCTAGAACTGTACCATGAGACCATATTTTGAGTTAATGCAAAGAAAAGATGTTATACCAGGAACTATATTTTTTCCTAATGTTTGTTTTTGGTTTGTTTTTCACCCCTTTTGGTTGTATCCTATGGTAAAGGAGAAACAATAATTTAGAGTTGTCAGGGATAAAGCCTACTTTATAAAAGTATAAATACTTTTACTGTAGAAAGTACATAAACATACAATTCCAGAGATGTAAATGTCCAACTCAAATCTAGGGGCTTTGAGTGGCTAAGTAATACATACTACTATTCTGTTTCATCTGGATCAAAACATTGAAGAGCAACTTTTGAGACAGAATAGGATTCGAAGCCAGGTTTTGATAGATAATAACTGTGAAATCTTAGGAAGGTCGTGTAAGCTCAGATCCTGAGTTTTTCCACCTATTAAATGGGAGGATGATGCACAGCTTTCATAAGCATCAGAAATGCAAATATGAACCCCAATGTGGTACTTGTCAGAGGCTCAGTCTTTGACAATAGTTATTCCATAAGTCTATATTCTGCCTAAGTATAAAGGTCATTTCAATATTGCTCATCATTTGTCCCAGTGTACAGCATACCATATATATGTGGTGAACATTTATTGATAAATTAATTAATAATGTTCCAGACTTGTGCAAGATTGAGCTAGGTAGGGAAGCACTCTTCACCAGTGACTGACCAGGAAATAACAACTTTTTAATATTGTAGTCTTATATAAGATCATGTAATGAATAGTTAGTTCATGAAAGTATGAGGGAAACAAACAGGATGGGCTGCATTTGTCTCTGGGGGAAGACTAATTCTATCCAATAATAATGCATTTAATAGCTCATTTATTTGGGGAACATTTACTGAACTCCTGCAATGTGGTGCTGGAATATACTTTGGTGGACATAATGGACATATTGTAACATCACAAGTGTGTTACTACTTTGCATGTGTTACTAGAAATTTAATGAATTGACAGGAGTCAGATTGATTGTTTATATAAGGTAGTACCAGCAACAGGGAAAAGGATGAGTTTTCTTTCCTGGAAATCTTCAAAACAAGGTACTTATTTGTTTTCCTAGGATAATTTCACTCTGTCTACTCAATCTAAACTAGATAAATCAAATTTACTTTTACATCAGTTGCCTAGAAAATTGAAATTAAAGCTTAATTTTATCTTACACTTTCTACAAGGACTGCTGCCATTATCCAATTCCATTCTCACAATGAAAATACAGGAACTATATATACTCCTCCCTAGAAACAGAGTTACATTCACACATGGCCAACCACACTCTCCTCTGGGGGGTTTGGAACATTTCTGGTAAATGCTGTTCAACTATAACTTTGGTGCAGCTGAAGGCCACCCTTTAACACTGTTCATTTTAATTGGGCACAAATTGAAAGCCGGCAATAATTAAATCAAGGCAACTCCAGACTCTACTTGCCTTAGGCTCCATAAGTTAATGGGAAATCTGCCAAAACTTCTGGCTGGCAAAGTGTAAGAGGGTCATAAAGCTTCCCAGACCAATGTTTTTCAAAAGAGGCAATTTTTTTTCTTTACAATTTTATAGGTCTCTTGGGTGTCTTGGGAGGGTATAATTCTCTGACTACTTATAATGGAAATATTTCATGCTGGATAAAGAAAATGAACTTAATTGGCAAGAAAACATTACACAGGTGGCTTCCCTGCACAAGTCCCTGGAGGTAGTAACAAGTGGATTTAATACTCACTACCTCAATGTTACTCTGACAAAGCAATAAGGTAAAAATGATTCAGAACCTGAAATAGGCCATAAGTTAAACTTTTTCCATATGAATTTGTAGTGTGGCAAATGTGTTTTAGGACAAGTGTTTTGGGAACAGTTAGAGAATGAGGAGCGAGAGAGTTTGGGAGATTTTTGGTAAGGACAGACTTGAGAAGCTAGTTTAAGGTGAGGAATGGAAGGGAGAAAAGTGGGGAGAGCAGCAGAGGAGGCTCCTGAACTTCCCTCCTCACATGGATGTGCTGAGCATGGATGTGGCATAGGCGATCACAGATGTCTGAGACAGACATCATGGACCACACTGATTGGTGAGGTTCATCTTCTACACAGACTGGTAAGTAAACACTAGGAAAAGTGGTTGTTTTATCTAATGTATGAAAACCAACACAGAGAGTCAAGGAAAATGAAGAAACAGGGGAATATGTTTCAATCAAAAGAACAAGATAAACCTCTAGAAACTGATCTTAATGAAATGGAGATAAGTGACTTACCCAAAGAGAGCTAATGCTCATAAAAATCCTTACTGAGGTGAACAATGAATAACAAAATGAGTATTTCAACAAAGGTAAAATATTTAAAAATATCAAATAGAAACCATAGAGCTAAGGAACACAGTAATTGAATCGAAAATTTCAACGGAAGGATTCAAAATCATGCTAGATTAAATGGAACAAGGATCAGCAAACTTGGAGACAGGATGGTGGAATTCATCCAATCAGGGGGGCAAAAAGAAAGGGAAGACTTTAAGACACCATTATATGGACCAATATATGCATTATAGGGGGTCCCAGAGGGAGAATACAGAGAGAAAAAGAAAGAAAGCTTATTCAAAGAAATAATGGCTGAATATTTTCCTAACCTAAGGAAAGAAAAAAATATCCAGACCCAAGAAAGCACAGAAGTACCAAATAAAATGACTTTAAAGAAGCCCGCATAGAGGCTTATTTTAATTAAATTGTCAAAAATTTTAAAAAAAGAGAGAATCTTAAAAGCAATTCTTGTTATGTACAATGGGATATCCATAAGACCATCAGCAGATTTTTCAGCAAAAATTTTGCAGGTTGAAAGGAGTAGCATGATATATCCAAATTCTGGGTGGTGGGTGGGGTAACCCTGCCAATCAAGAATATTTTACCCAGCAAACTGTTTGTCCTTCAGAAGTGAAGGAGAGATGTGTTTTCCACACAAACAAAAGCTGAAGGAGTTCATCACCGCTAGACCAGCCTTACAAGAAATGTTACAGGGAGTTCTTCAAGCTGAAACAAATTATAACATGAAAAAAACATGGAAGTATAAAGATTTTACTATTCTACTATCTTTCTAGTCTCAATATCACTTATTTATGCTCTGATCTGCATCATTTCCTTCCTAGTAAAGGTAAACAAACTCAGAGCACTTTAATATTTTAATGTGGTAGGTAAATCACTTAAAATTCCGACATAAAACTTAAAAGAGAAACTATCTAAAATACCTACAACTAAAATAATGTATTGATTAATACACAATATAAAAAGATGATGTGAAATGTGGAGGGAGTGTAATAATGTAGAACTGTTGTATTTATTCAGTTAAATTGCTATTACCTTAAAATAGACTGTTGTAAGATGTTTATGTAAGGTTCATGGTAACCACAAAGCAGAAATCTATTGTCTGTATAGTAGAGACACAAAAGAAAGAAGAATGAAGTCATGCCAGTGCTGAAAATCATCAAATCACCAAGGAAGGGAGCAAGTGAGAAAGAAAAGAAATAAAAAGCCACCAGATAACAATTAACAAAATGGTAATAGTAATTCCATACCTATCAATAATTACTTTGAATGTAACTGGGCCATATTCTTCATTCAAAAGATTTTGGATGGCTGAACGAACAACAAAAAAAAGGCACAACTTTATGCTGTCTACAAGAATCTCACTTAAGCTCTCAGGATGCACTGACTGGAAATGAAGGGATAGAAAAAAATGGAAACTAACAGAAAGCAGGGGTAGCTGTACTTACAGCAGAGAAAATAGTCTTTCTCCCCAAAATTGTAACAGAGATAAAAAAGGGCACTATATAATGATAAAGACGTCAACGTGTTGTAGTTAGTTAGGTGCCAACATCAGAGCACTAAGTATAATAAGGTAAATATTAACCCTCATAGGGAGAAACAGACAACAATACAATAGTAGGGGCTCCAATACCCCAATTTCAACGATGGATAGATCTCCAGATAAAAGAAGGAACAATTGGACTTAAACTACACATCAGACCAGATGAACCGAATAGACATACATAGAATATTCCATCCAACAGCAACAGAATATATATTCTTCTTGAGAGCATACAGAACATTCCCTAAGACAGATCATATGTTAAGCCACAAACAAGCCTTAACAAATTTAAAAGTCTGAAACAAAAAAAATCATATCAAGCACCTTTTCTGACCACAGTGGCATCAAACTAGAAATCAATTACAAGAAGAAAATTGTAAAAATCATGGAAGTGTAGACATTAAACAACACGCTGCTAAACAACCAATGGGTCAGAGAAGAAATCAATAGAGAAATCAAAAAACATCATTAGGCAAGTGAAAATGGAGACAAAATATACCACAACTTATGGTATATAACAAAAGCAGTTCTCAGAGGGAACTTCATAATAATAAATGCTTACATTAAGAAAAAAGAGATCTCAAGCAACCAAACTTCATACCTCAAGGAGATAGAAAAAGAAGAACAAATAAAGCCCAATGTTAGCAGAAGGAAGGAAATAACAAAGGTCAGAGCAGAAGTAAGTGATAATAGAGACTAAAAAGACAATAGAGAAGATATATTAAACTAAGAACTGATTCTTTGAAAATATATGCATATACCAAGAAAGTTTAACAAGTTATAATCATGTTCAGATAGAATTTATTACCACCAACAAAAACCTAAACACATCATATAACACAATTTGGTTAACATATACAAGCTGTGTAAGATTCTACAGGACATGCCTCTAGATTGCCCAAACTCCCCAGAGGGATGTGCAAGTCTAAGCCACCTCTAACCCTTCTAACTCTGAAGCAGATCAGGAAATTGACTTTGTGCACTTGCTTCAAGGGTAAGAAAAGCAGCCCACGGTTTTCATCTTTGTTTTGGTAGCCAGCATAAAAAGTCTTTCTGGAACTTGGCTCCTAAAAGTATCTGCCACATGTATCCCTATAAAAGTCTATTTATTATTCATCTTATTTAAAGTGTATGCATTTCTGGTGACCTTTCCAAATCTGCTGTTTACCCTAGACAATTCTAATTTGAGTCAAGCTTCCAGTTTGGAAACCAGTAAGCTACTTATATGGCTCTTGATGAGTAACAATGTAATAGGATTCTCATTCTCAGTGTAGGTATGGTTAATAATCAAAATCTGTATCTTCTTGGCAGCTGTCATAGGTAATTTGAGTGCCTGACTTCTCAGTGAACCAGTCATCAAGGCTTCCTTTTTGTTCTTGTTGTTGTTTTAATGTATCTACAAAAGATGTAAGGTTCTTCAAAGGTGTTAATTAATTCTTCAGTTCTTCCCTAAATTACTGGCACCAAGTGATATTTGTCAATATTCCTTTTCTTCAAAGCTCTGCTGGTTAATGAAACATCACTTTGAACCAAAGTCTGTCAGAGGCTTATAAATATTATGAGACAAGTATGGGCAAAAAAAAGAGCTAAGCTAAAGATTTGATTTAGGAAAATGTGTTATCATGTGTGCATCTAAACTGACCTTTAATTCATTTGTGTTTATTTTTAATCTAGTGCAAAAACAATGATTCAAGTAGTTACTGTCTGACTTTTAAAGTGCCAAATGAGAGGAGAGAAGTGATGAATTTGGTTTGATTTTCTTTTCCTACTATATTCCCTCCTGAGGATAAAAGTTGTATTAAAAAGAAATTATCTCAGAATAAAGTTAACCAAAGCCTTGAATATACAAAACAAACCACTGCATTTTTTTCACCAGAAAAATATTGAACTCTTTGGAAAATTCATTGCTTTCACTCATTTTTTGTGTTTATATAAGTATTAATAACAGTGATAACTTATATTCATAGTTGAATTTAAATGTTACTGTTAAGTTGCATGGAAATTATAGAAAATGTACAAAAAATTGTTCAAGAATATTCATTGCAGCAGTGTTTATAAAAGCAAAAAATAAAAACATAATCATCTGCCATCAACAAGAGATTGATTAAATTTTAAGTGCAGCTGTACGATAGAATAGCTTAATAGCTGTAAAGAGGTATGTGGTGTGCTGATATTTACGATGACATATCTGGATATTTTGTTGAGTGGGTATGTCACAAAAATAAGATTATTGGGTATGATGTAGAACAATTGAACTTATAGTCTCATGTATATGTGAGTGAGTGTTTTTATAAAAAAGACTGAGCCTGCAGAAGATGGAGAAGTGTCAGTGGCAAAGGAGAAGGATGAAATGTTTCATTCCAGAATGTTCTAAAACAGTTCCATCTCCCAAGGCAGCAGTACCCAATTCTGTAAAACAGTAAGACTTTTCCTAACTCATTTTGTTTCTTTGGCTTCAGAACCGAGCAGTGTGAGTGGTCTCCTTTTGAGATGTGTCATGGGATAGCGCATGCTGGGCTTTGCCTTTTATCAGTTAAGGAATATAAATGGTAAGTCTGTTTTCATAAGAAGTATCTTTCTTTAAAAAATGTAAAAAATTTCCCTTCACTGAAGTATTTATCTGAACCAACACAATTATGCTTCTTAACTCAAAGTGAGTGACTCTTTTTAAGAAAGTTACTTTAAATTTTAAAAATCTTCATATGCACTTATTGGGAGACAATTCTCTATGGGTCTTTTGTGTTTCAGCATGTTTTGCAAGCAGCGATACTGACTTTTTGTTCCTGACTCTCATTTAAATTTATTTTAATGAACAGTCTTGAAATGTAGAAATCATGGCTCCCTCCAGGCATAGGGCTGGTTTCTTTACCATCCACTAAAAGAAAGAAAATGTCTCACTCTAGGTTAAAGTTAAGACAGACTCATTGCTCATTATGAAAGATTTGGCTTTCCTGAGCTTGGAGCTCTGCAGGATGAAGTAAACTCTTCTTCATAGCTGGAGAACTAATGAAAATACTGATACTTTGTTTACTGTTATTACTGTAGTAATAAATTATTTTTGTCTCTGATGTGGGAGTCTCATGTCACCTGTCAACATCCATGAAACTGTCAGGCTAACCTGTTAGGCTGGCAAGTAGGGTAAAATTCCAGACCCTTTTGCAGTTATTGGTTGGTCCCTGTCATGACTCAAAATTATCTAAATTGAAAGTGTCTTTATTGTGACATTTAATCACGTATTTTGAAATAAGAAGGCTTATTTAATGTCAAACCCTAACCTTGCATTTATTGATTTCTGACATTTCTTCTTAAAAAGTAAATAATTTTAATCGAATGAATCACAAACTTATATAAAATACCATAATATACAATAACAAAAAATACATTAAGAAATAATTGTTATTTAAAAGTTATTTCAATTATAATGTAACTGATAATTTACCAGAACAGTTCTCTGACAAAGCAATAGAAATAGACTTAGTATTAATTCATTTATTAAGGTTCATATTATCAGTGAATTCAAGGCAATTTAAAGTGAATAAAGGAGAGAATTGGGTTAATATTAGTGGTCAAGTTAGATTGCATTGTATAAGTAGCAAAATATCTAGCTTGTTTTCAAATAAATAATTAATTGTCAGAAATGGTATTTCTCAAGGTGTATGTCAGGCATGAATGGACTTTTGTTTAATAACCTCATTTTCTTCCTTACTTTTATGTAATTTTGAGAAACAATGTTCCCTATGATTCCATAAAATCCAGTAAGTACCTCAGCCAACTAGTTATTGAAAGGGTATCTCGCCGCGACCCTCCTCACCCAGGACGACTCAGGAGACACGGGACCAAGCAAGAGATTTTATTATCTGAAAGAGAAAGTGGCTGCCCAAGATGCACCCAGGCAAGCCCCAGGCAGGTCCAGGCATGATTCTCACTGGCTTATGTGCTTGGAACCATGGGGTAAATGGAGGATAAATTACTATATTCTTATAGTTATGTTTGTATTTAATGCCAGGCTTGTGCAGAAACTTGACTCACCTCCATTCAAGTGCTCTGCACCACAGATTTAATACAGAAGGAAACTGCTCTAATCAGAGTACAAGGTACTCAGGTGTGAGGTGTAAAGAATGGTGATTGCAGGAACATCTGAGAAGTCTTTCTGGAAAAAGTAAGACTTAACCTAGACAAGGGTCTATATAAGGCTTCAACAAGTGATAAGTGGAGAAAAACCTAACAGAGCGAAGGCACAGGTGAAGCTGTGGAGGCTGAGATGGCAGAAGAGTTACCAGGGACACAGTAAGGAACCGGTGAGACAGCTGGAGTGTGTAAGGCTCTAGTGGTACATCCAACTTGAAAGATGATTAGTCAAGTTGAGGGCTAGGAATGAGTGCTTGGAGGACTGTTTGTATGGAGAAGATATTTGAAGTTAAAGGAGTGGAAGAAATTACCAAGGGAGAGTGTTCAATGGGCTCATACCTGCAGATGTGAAGAAGGCTCTCTGAGGAAAGCGCACAAAGCAAGAGAAGCCCATGCAGGAGAGAAGGAAGATCTGACCGCCGAAGCCGGTAGCTCACTCACACACACACACACACACACACAGTGATCATGGGGGCGGGGGCCTCTCAGAAACACCGTGAGACCTCAGACAAAACATTCAACCCCAGTTTCCTCAACTGTCCACTGAAAAATGAATCTCTGAGAACACCGTGGTCCCTCCCACCTCTAAATCCCTAATTTTATTTTCCACCAGTAGTAAGTAGAGAATCTGAAGGAAGACCACTGCCTTGGCAATATACAGGAACCACTGGGGTAGAGACGGCAGGCATTGGGGGCTTTGTGCCCTCACACAAATCTTTTTGTTTCTGTTTTCCCCAGTATTGCCATGTTGGCACAGAGGCACAGCCTTAGATATACCGAACAATTAAGTGTTGCGACTGTTAAAAACAGTAGCTACTGTGACATAGTGAAATATCAACGCACAATATGAAGTCACAGACTCTGTATTTTGGGGAATGTTTGAAGTTCATTTCTGTGCCAGATAATCTCCTAGAATGAAGGTGTATTAAGAGCAGCAGTAGCATTGATAACAATGGCATTTCCACTAATAAAATCAACAGGAGGAATAACAGTTGGATACATGTAACATCGAATGAGAAATCCAACTTGCACCCAACCCAAATCTGAATCCATGTGTTCAAGAGTTAAGATAATAATAGGCTGGAGAATTTCAAGTTTGCTTGGATAGATGAAATGTTTTCTGGAATGGCTTTAGAAAACTCAGAGCCTGCGTTGGTGTGCCAGGCAGGATCTCTCACATTATAAAAACAAAGTTTATGCCAAACTCTCTAATTCCTGGAAGTAAAGTAAACTTAAAATCCAACAATGGCAATATCTTAATTAAGGAGGAAGTATAGCACAGTTAAAGCTGTTTTCCACAATGATCTAAAATTTTTATCAACATGATTCTTAAAAACTCACCCTTATAGTTTAAGGCATGGCTTTATATATTTATCAAAATCAATTATTTGGGATATCTTATATCTCTAAAAAATGCTGATAGAAAGTATTTTCCCTTTAAGTGAATTAACCTGGGGGAGGAAACACATGCACTAGGGCTTCACAAGCCTTATCTGATTGAGTTCGCACAGCAGCCCTGTAAGGAAGACATCACCCTTCCCAGTGCGGAAATTAAGGATCAGAACTTTAAGTATGTCACCAAGTTACTTAGCAGTACAATTTGAACATCCTTCTCTATGACTCAATGGAAATCATTCTTTTTTAACGGATGGCATCTAAACACAGCATAAGAAAGCTCCAAGTGACTCCTCCATTTCTGATGGCATGTTCAGAAGAGCTCTCCTCTCTGCAATAGTCAGTAAGATGAGAGTGGATGGAGCACAGGATGGGGGTTAGAGGACCTGGCTCTTCCTTTTCTCTTAGATTGGCTTTGTAACCTACTGAGGTATCCTCTCACTCCTAAATGAGGGCTTGCAGCCCATCACGTGACTCTGTCTTATGATTCTCATTTTTTTCCTTTGTAGCTAAACTTGCTTGACAACCTCAATGCCTAGCTATTTTTTCCCCAATGATGTTAATTATTAGAAGAGAACAGATTTTTTCTTTTTTTCTCTTCCTTCTGTTAACCGAGGATTTCTAAGCTTCAACTAATGAACTGGTTGCATAGATAATAAGATCAGTATCCTGACTCAGTTTTAAATCATCAACCTGATTATGTCCAAGTTGTAGATCAGATATTACAGTTCTGAAGTTAAACATATATGAGAGTCAAATGCAGCTTTCTCAATATGTTCCTTGCTGGTTACTGGCTTAAGTGACCTAAGAAGGCATATCATTACTGGGGGCTGCAAGGCTCCACCACACTTCCTTTTATCCATACCAACTACTGAATTTGTAAGCATTCAGGTTTTTTGGATGCCAGGGCTGAGTCTTCTTCCAACTTCTGTGGAGATTAGTAGAACAGGAATTGCAAATGTGTAAAATCCTACTGGCTTAAATTAGTGATAATGAAGATTGATTTCTCCAGAGTAAAATCATGAGATATTGTTAGCAAACCTTGAACCAAGTTTTTCAACAGGCAATCCAAGATTGGGTATAACTAGCTAAAGGCAGGAATTATTATTTTTATATGTCAAATCAAAATAACACCACTATTGATGGTCTAAATAGTTTCATAATTAGAATAGGAAGCAACTGAGTTCTGAAGAAAATGGCTGTATAATTAACCAAAGCTGAGCCCCCAGAAATTGGCCTTAGAGAAGCCACAACTGTCATGCCAGAAGGGGTGAAATTCTTGCCTCATGTATCATGTCAGGTTCCTTATACCTGCTATGGTTAAGTTACCTCACCCAATAGCTCTGAGAAATCTCCCTTCAAATTCTTTACAGTATCAACTGATCTATTCATGCATGCCATTTTCTCATACATCCATCTCATAATTTCCCCACCTTTCTAGCAAATTATTTCCTTTTCAATCTCCCTTTTGCTTGAATTCATCTTAGCTTGCCATTTATCTGAAATGCAAAGGCCTGACTGTAGAACACACATTTTTGTGCAGTCAATGTGTCATCCCCATCACTGTACTGATTTGGGCCCTGTCCACTGTCTCATACAAGTTCTCACCAGGCTAAGAAGTCTGAAAATCTGTTTAATGCTCTTTTTCCAATAATGGCCTCTGCCCCCAAGAATATTTAGTAACTACAATAATAACAGGGTTGATTACCACACTTAAGAGAGAATTACCCATGCTTGAGGAATGTACCACCTACGTTTTTTTTGTGACAAGTTTGCACTCCTGCTTATTACTCAAGTAATTTAACAAAGCAAAATGGCAGCAACAACTTTATTCAAGTTATAGGTTAGATCATGGGGCATAGCAGTTGTTTTAATTATTTTTTGATTTGCACTAATTCAAATGATTGTGTCAACCAAATACCACTTGGATTATTTAAGTCTGACAGGTGCTTTGTCTATTGTAACTTGAATTCTGCACAACCAAATTAGTTAGATAAAAGGCTTATTTCTAAATTTCTAAAGCTTTCATCATCCACTGACTTTAATTTGGGCAGAATTTAGATGAACTTTCATCACTTAAAGCCTGTGTTTACATCACTATAACCATATCTCTCATGGAACTGAAAGTCTCACATGAATCCCATCCATCCTGAAGACAGGTTCATGATCACAGAGGCTTCACCAACTCCAAACTGTCTCCATCCCTTGTAGGCTGTTTTTAAAGTAGGCACAGATCTGTAACATTGCATTTGATAAGCTCAGTGTCTGGAAAGCACATTTATTTTCAAAGTGGTGTAAGATAATCAAAATGACTTTGGTAAACTCCTTTACTTGGCTAAAATTGTTCGGGGAGGGGTCAGGATAGTTGTAGTAGGAGTGTTGTAGTCAAAGGGAGAGTATGTATGGAGGTGAGAGGCTTGGGCTGTGCACATGGACAGACCCACAGGGCAGGAGGGTTAGTCTAGAGGGAGACTGACATGAGTACAACTGGAGGTAGAGAAAGCAGTCAGAAAACAGTTCTAGAAACATCTCAATAGGCAAATGTATGTCAATAGAATTATATGCTACAATCATATATTTTGGTAAATGTCTGTTGAGTGAAGAGGCCATAGAGATTGCAAGCTAATGAAAGAGATTTTAAGAAAATAACAGGCAAAATGCTTTGATTTCAGATACCCACACATGGGAAACCACACAAATTAGAAGGTGTATAGGTGGCTCATAGGCATATGTATTGCTAAGGCTTCATCTCGAGATGTCTATTTAAATTCATTAAAAAAGAAATTGGCAATATTGTCAGAGCACATATAAATAAAGCCCATAATGAGGAGGCTGGATGGCATTGTTCCTGTGAGAGCAGGAGGTACTCCGAGTGTGAGAAATGAGTCAGCTTTAGAGAACACAGCACTTGCTAGTCTTTGGGGTATAAGGAAGTCTGCATAGTAGGAGGGATGCTCTGCTGCTAAAGCACCTGAGAATAAGATGGGGCTCCAGTGCTGTGAGGCCTCCCTCTTCCTTCTTTGGAGTACTTCAGCCCAAGCAGGGCTTGGGGCACCCAGCTTTGAACTTCCTTTGTTCCTAATGTGGACTCATTCCAGGTCTGTGTGAGGCATGGGATAGCTAAGTGCTCTCAGATTTCTAGGTAACAAATTGGGTATTAAGTAGAACAAGGTAAAATAGGTCTGTGCAGTGTCTTGACTTGGATAGTAAATGGTTTTTAAAGAGATGCATTACTTAGCAAATTGTCTCCTTGCTGTCGAGTGACTGTCAACTTCTAAGAGTTGTGCTTCTGTGCTGAGGTAGTATGAAGGGCAGTGCTGACATTAGCAGATTACCCTGATGCCAAAATATCAGGGCCACAGCCACTAAAAAGGGAGCTTCTAAGCAGAATATACTATGAAGTGTAATTCTCTGTATAGGATATTCTCTACATAGACTTGTATGGAGATCACAGACACAAACACTAAAATACTTCCTACGATGTGTCCTGTAAAAGCTGTAAGTTAGTCCTGCAATAAAAGTTTTATTAATTAAAATGAAAAAGGAAAGCTGGGCATACTCACATCCCTTCTTTGTGACTCTTGACTTTCACATTGAACATAATTATATTTAAAGCTCAGAGAGGTGCTGCAGCAAAAAAATCTGTTTTTCCACAAATTCCCTGTCCCTTTTTGTTAGAAAAACATTTTTTAGTAGCATCTGCAATTGATTCTTCTTGGCTTATTTATAGAGGTCTACTCCTCTGAGTATCACACTCTCCACCACTCACAAATATACCTTTAAACCCAAGAATGGGCTTCCAACAGTCAGTTTATACAGTGACACTAAGGAATTTGTTGAGGTTGATAGGTAAAGACAAGAAGGCAATGCTCACATCCAGAAGTACGTGCCTAAAGCCCACACCTCCAAGCTCATTCTCCATCCCTTGTTCCTCAGGTGCTTCCAGCACTCCCTCCTGCTAAGCTAAACAGAGAGAAAGAAAGTCAAAATTAACTTCTAGAAAGCCATTTGCCGAGTATGGAAAGACGAGTCTGACCACTCTGTGATCAGACCTGCTCCTGCCAGGACCGCTCCGTCCACAGGAAGGAGTTGGATCTAGAGGCAAACTCAACTTTTGGGTCATCTCCTGCCTCCGTTAGGGCCACTATGTAGGACTAATGGGAGCTAGAGCCTCCCCATCTCAGCTGGTTTTCAAAGGCTTTGAGGTTCTTCCAAAGCCTTTCAGTAGTCAAGGGGCTGTTGGCAAAGACCGCAAGCGTAATGCTATTGCAGCAATGAGCCAACCTCCTGCAGTCTTGAAGAATACTCCTAAGATAATGAGAGAAAAGCAGGAGCCAGGAGTTGTCAAGTCTTCTGTGACATGCCAGGGGAAAAGAGAAACCTGGCCCACAGAAAGAGAAGGAAGCAGATACTCAGAGGAGAAAAGACAAGGGGCAGAGAGAGGATCCCAGAGCGTGGTTCCAGACCCTTCTTGAAGCTGCTTTCACATGCTTGGGTTCCCTGGCAGCCCTGTATCTTTTTGTGAATCCATACAAACTCCAGCTGGTATTTGCTTCTTGGGGCAATGGTTTTAACCAGTGCAACACCAGTTAATGTCACAGGGAGACCATGCTCAGTTAGAGCATATTTTTTAGACTGGCAGCCCTGGAAGCTACGGAAGAATGTAAGGGACAAATACAGAGATTTGTATACAATCTATTCTTTGTCTCTTTCACTGCACACTTAACTCTTACTATTATTCAAAATCCAGCTTCAGACAATCTCATTAGTGACCTATTAAGCCTACAAAAAAATTAGGTGATGAGGTGTGAAGATATAAAGAAGGAAAGACCTGTTTTTCAAAGACAAGGGGCTCAGAGCCTTGAGATGCAGGTGGATATAATAAGAATGAAATCAGCAGGGGCAGTGTTAGAGAAAGTAAAAATCCCAAGAGTTCAGAGTCAGAATTCAGGGCCTAACTTCAAAATGTTTGGGCATGTTATTTTATCCAAATCTGGGTTGGACAAATGATTTTTAAAAACTGACTGTGCTTTTCACAGCAGTATTCCCTGTTCTGTGCAGTCATAGTCCTTCACCAATTCAAGCTCTTTTATAAGAAATAAACAGCTATTAATGCTGCAGGGATCTTCCTGGACAATGTTAATCCTAACCTCTGGCAACAATCATGGATGAGAGCATAACAACCAAGCAATTCAAACTGAGAAGATACAGAACTGAATCCATCATTGCTGAAGGGATTAACTTCAGACACAGCCTTGAGAACAAAGAATCAAAAAGCAGAATGTTTCAGTACTCAATAAGAGGAATCTGAACATTATCAATAGACCCCAACCTATCTCTTTATCTTAAACTTGCCATGGCTGTTCATGGTTCCAGTTATGTACTGTTGCAGAATAAACCCCCCCCCGACAGTGGATTAAATAAGAACAATCAATCAACCCATTATTATTATTTTTATTATTCTCAGGGTTTCTCACACAGTTGTAGTTAGATGGTGGTTGAGGCGGTAGTCAATCTAAAAGCTTTCTTTCTCACATATCTAGTACCATGGTTGAGAGCTAAGGCTTTTCTATAAGAAACTACCAGAGCTGTATGGCCTCTTCTAGCTGTGTTGGAAACCGTGCTGTGTCATTTCTACCTTATTACATTCAGAGTCACAAAGGTGCATTCAGTTTGCAGAGTAGGGGACAGATATTCCATCCTGATGGGAAGGAGGGTCCATGAATTCACAGATATTTTTTAAAGTCATCACCTACTCTCTGAAAAATAGCCCATGGAATGTTCTTCTTTTAGAAGTGTTTCCTAACCATTAAGTGATTTAATTTGAATTTTGCTTAAAACTGCTGTTTCACATCTATCTAGCTGTATGAAGAAGAATGAGTTACACTATTTTTCTGAGACTCTGTTTTCCTGGCACAAAAATAGGGATAATTTTTAGAAATGTTAGGAGAATTAAACAAACTCATCGAAATTAAGGCTCAGTATATGTCTTATAGTGAGTACTTAATTAATAATTAGTAACAGATTTCAATGTCAAGGACTCTACTTTCAAATCATCACTTTTAGCTTTCTCACCTACTGTAGGGTACCTTGATTCCAACACTTGACATATACTGAACCTTTGATACTGAATCCATGATACTGAACCTTTTTACCTATGTGTTCAGAAATGCATAAAATAACATGACATTGATAACTGGACCACTGGAGGGTGAAGGCTGAGGAAAGAGGAGAGACTTACCAGCAAGTACCATCATGGACATTCTGAATTTTTAACACATGCATGCATTACTTATTCTAAAAAAATTAATGTTTGGGCATGTTATTTTATCCAAATCTGGGTTGGACAAATGATTTTTTAAAATTTTAACTTCCAGAAAAATTAGCCTAATTAATAGATAGGAATATTTATTTTGTGATTTAATAAATATCTTTAATTTCAGGAAAAAAATTGATATACTATTTGTTCATACTGTAAGCTATTCAAACTGTAATGCTTTGTAAAGTTTGCTTTTCTCCTTTATAACTGACTCATATTTTAACTAACAATTATTTATTTTTTATTTACATCTAGCTTCAGTTATCTTAGCAAGCTTCTTATACTCTTCCCAAGTAAATATGATTGCAGAAAATGAAGCATTTTAGAATTCCTAAACTTCCCGTAATAGGTCATCAATTCCTTCGTGATTTCTACAGGTTAAGTTGTATGGATTTTCTATTAAGAGACTCTTATTCCCATGAAAGTAATAGAGACTGATCAACAAAATGATTTAAATTATGCATCATTGTTTTGATCTGAGTATCTGTCTCTCTGAAAAACCTTTTGCCAAAGCCTTGTTTAATGCACATATGAGGTGATTTCAAGCGCCGGGACTAGCTTTTGAACCTGGCAAGAGCCCTTTACAGCAGCTCTACTCAGCTCTGCTGAGGACAGTGGTATGGGCACTGTCTTCATGGGCGTGTCCATGTGAATCTCATGAGGGCTCTGTGGATGGAGGTGGCAAAAGCATGTTATCATTATAACTACCCTGAAAATGAAAAGAAAAACCTGGTTTGTAATAAAAACTATTAAAATTAAAGTTGGATGACTTTTTATTGGACGACTTCAATAGGCTAAGAAGCACTAGGCTAAGAACAAGGACACTTTGCCTTACTGCTTCCTTCCAAAGAAGAGGTCTGGACGGCTGGCCTCTCCAGAACTTTCCAGACAAACAATTCTGATTCACAGCTCCCCTATTTATTTAGGCTTAGTCTGCTTTTGCCAACTGGGAAGGTCTAGAATGGTCTGAGGGTCTAGAATGGATTTCAAAAGAGCTACTGCTTTTTCTGGAAAACTGGGGCTCATGTATAAGTTTTTCAGGACTGAGAGCATGATGGGGGCTGGCCCCAGTGGGGGTTAGGGAGCACATACACATTGCCTAGGAGGATCTGTGATGTGGAGGCTACACCCAGGCCTGCTGTGGGCATCAGGGGAGATGCCCAACACTGGGTGACCTGCCCACTGCTGCCGCTGTGTGCCTCAGGAGTTCTCGGCATGCCAGACACCTCCAGAGTCTCTGAGACTAACCCACCGGAAGCCATCTACCATGGGTCAGTGCTTGCTGTATTTACTGTCAGGAAGACCCATGCAACAAGAGACCCCTGTACCATTCACCCTCTGCATTAAGGGAGTACATTGCTGAAGTTCTTTTATATTGACTAATTCCCCACCTATCTTCTAAATAGATTCTGCACCAGCAGGACATCAGTGGGCATGGTTGTGCCGATTTTCTCACTGTAGATGTTAAAGAGGGGAGGCTGTGTTTCTTCTCCAGGGTCTTGTCAGGCAGGAAATAGCCTGGACTCCTTAGACACACATTTGAAGGTTCATGCTGGCCCTCCTGCCTGCTCTTCACAGCCAGCAGGGGCCACTGAGTTTGTCCCACCCACTGGAAATCCTCAGAGCCACTGTCTGGGCAAGCACACAGACAGCAGAGGTTGCTCAGCGAGGTGGTAAAAAGACACACTGTACAAAGTTCTCATCATCAAATGCACCCTGAGTCTCTAACACTCCCATTCTTACTAAATACGGGTGTTCACTCATTAATGCATTTGTTTAACAGGCAGTTGCAACCAGCCCTGAAGCAGGCATGAGAATGTGGTAGGAGGCGAGGGGGCCTAGCTGCAGCCTCACTTAGAGAGAGAACATTGTATGGCCAGCTTTTCCAGCTGCCTTAGGCATAGTCTAACTTTTTAAATAAACTATGATTTTCTCCATCATCTAATAGAATATTCTGTGACAGCATTAGCCTTATTTGGAGGGATGTTTTGCTAAGCCTTGCTGAGAGAAAGATAGGACTTCAGTTCCCTGGGGTGGCACTGGAGGGTGAAGTGGCTCTGTCTGAGCTAAGTGGAGGGGGAAAAGGGGAGAAAAGGCCCTGGGTGCCATTGTGGAATGGAACTTTGTTATAGGAAACACACATATGGGGAATCTGGGTGTGTGGGAAGAGGATTGCCTGGAATTTGCAGGTAGAGCTGCCTGGACCTGAGTGCGAAGCTTGTGGGAGAGCTCTCATCATGGGCTTGGCCAGAGAGGCAGGTGGCATTTGGGATGCCCTTGCTGACTGGAAATATGGTGCCTCAGGGATGGATGGCAAAGCCCAAAGGCCATACCAAGCCCAGAAACAGCTGTCACCCCATCGGGTGAGAATGGGAAGGAAGGCAGCTTGGTTGAAGAGTAGCTGACAGCAGAGGGCTCCTTTCCTGTGCCTGCAGGATCAAAGCCTGCTTGGGCACCTTTCCCTGACTTCAAGCCAAGGCACATCAAGGGAAGGGATTAAGGACAGAGCCTGGGGGAATGTTTGTCTATCTTTATAAAAACCTAAGTGGAGCACGAATATGAGACAGTGCGGGGTGCGGGCTGTGCTGCTTCCCTCCATGGGATGGGGGGACAGAGAAGGATAAAACCCATCTGGGATCCACTAGCCAAATCCTTCTCTAGAGAAAAGGGATCCTTTTTCCAATTAGTATAAAAACACCTTCTGGACTAACACCAGCCCTGGAGGGACCCTCCTGTGATGTTTAATTTTATGTGTCAACTTGACTGGGCCACAGGATGCCAGCTCTCTGGTTAGATGTTATTTCTTGGTGTGTCTGGGTGTTCCAAGAAGAGACTAGCACCTGAATTGGAGGGCTGTGTAAAGAAATGCTCTCCCACCCACTTGGTGGACATCACCCAGTCCACTGAGTGTCTGAACTGAACAAAAGGCGCAGGTAGGGAGAACTCTTTCTCTCCACCTGACTGTCAGCCAGGATGTTGATCTCCTGCCCTCAGACTGGGACTTAACCATCAGTTCTCTTGACTCTCAGGCCTTCAGACTCCAGCCGGGATGCCAGGTGCATTGGTCTCCAGCTTGCAGATGACAGACTGTGGGAATTCTCAGCCTCCCTAATTGCATGAGCCAATTCAATTCCTCATAATAAAACAAGCATTCTCTCATGCTCTCCCCACTGTCTCCCTGTTCCCCCATATATATTTCCTATTGGTTCTGTTTTTCCAGAGAATCTTGACTAATATACCTCTTGCCTATTCCCCACCAGGTGTATGACAATCCCCCCCTTATCAGTGGTTTGCTTATCTCCCCTTATCCAGTTTTAGTTACATAGGCTCAACTGTGGTCTAGAAGCAGATGTGGTCTAGAAACAGTATGTCAGAAGGTCATTAGGAGCCCAAATCTGTATCACAGTACTTACATCATTTAGCCCACTTCATTTCATCATGTGGGCATTTTATCATCTCACATCATCACAAAAAGAACAGTGAAGACAGTGAAGTTAGATATTTTGAGAGAGAGACACCACATTCACAAAACTTTGATTACAGTATATTGTTATAATTGCTCTATTTTGTTATAGTTGCTGTTAATCTCTTATTGTGCCTATTTATAAATTAAATTTTATCATAGGTAAGTATGTATAGGAAAAAACATCATATATATAGGATTCGGTGCTATCTGAAGTTTCAGGCATTCCCTTGGGGTCTTGGAACATATCCCCTGCACAGGTGGGGGATCTAGCCTTGGGTACAGGTCTGTGTGGGTCTAGCTTTGGGTCTGGCTACAAAGATTTGTTACCTTCATCTTCTGCATTTAGCTGCCATTTTGTAGCTAGCCTTTCTTCCTTTCCAAGAAATCCCTTAGGATTCTCAAGTTTCTATAAATAAGAGGCTTCTTTCCACATAGCATAACTTGTCATTGTGTAAACACTTGCACTCCCTCTTCCCCAAAGAAATTTCATTAAAGAATGCTTAAAATCAATCTTTTTGAAAAAAATTCCTATTTCCCAACTCAAGGAATATTTTTACGTTCCTGTTTCCTATGAAATTTCTTCCACTGCTTTACTCCAGGGTGAAATGACTTTTGGCATGAACCTCAGTCCTTGACGGGCTGTCTTTAGAGAATGAATCTTTCAAAGGAATTTAATCCCAAAGGATTTTTCAACCACAGATGTTTTAGCCATTGTGTCTAGATTAATCCAAATATCTCTTGAAATGTAAATTTATCTTCCTCCTTCTTCCCGCACTCCCCTGTTGATTTAAAATAATGAATCTTATTCTGTTTAATGGTACAGCTGATATGTTTACCAAAGGCCTCAAAATAGACTTATTTCCAGGATCCTATAAAATTAAACATTAGACACTTTGGTTATATTTTGCTGATTCCAACTTGCAAACAGAAACCGAATTCAAACATTAATCAATCTCATTCATCAGTGGTTCTTATGAACAGATCCCATATGGCTGGCTTAAGCCCATTTAAAAATTAATTGCCCAAGGTCAAAGTCAACAGTTAACACCACCAATACCAGGAGTCCCTCTGAAATGTGTAATAAAGGATGAAAAATGATATAACCTATTTGCAAACTTCTTTGGCTAATTCAACAATGACACTTATTCAAAATCTGGAAATTAATGAAATATTCTCTGCTTTGTCCACCTGTTACTTGAGTTGTTACAAAGTACCTTAAGGGGGTGTCTTCTGTTTTTTATGTTTCCAGAGATGCTTGTATTTCTCAATTTATACTGACAATGGAACATTTGAAAATGATGTTTGTAAAGTTGAATATAAAAAGAAATAATTTAATAGATCACTTGTGAGAAAGTTTTATAGGTAATACTAGTTCTACCATGGCCCTTAGGTGGAACAGCTAGTTCTGGGTGAATATCAACTATTACCTGGCACCCCAGCAGGAGGTGCCCTTCTCTGCAGGCATCTTCCCCCTTTCTCTCACAATGCTGTGGGGACTGCAGTCCTCTGCTGGTTACAGAATTCTCCCATCCCTGCATTTTCTTCCTCCTTTAGATTCTATGGCCAAAAGTCCCAACAACCTGAGAGAGCATTAGCTTCACCTCCGTTTAGCTGCCTAGTCTCCGGGGGTTTAGCCTGAGATTCAAATGTCTTCTACTATCCTCTTTCCCTCTCCTGCTCCTCCCAAAGGAAAGACCAGTTTCTTGTTTTTTGTTTTTGTTTTTTCTGAGAATGAGCAAGGTGTTCACAAGGGCATCCTCCCTCACAGCAGCATTTGACTGTCTTCTGTGGCTATCAGTGACTGTCAGCCTCAAGGCCTTTCATTACTATTTGTTTGGGAAAATAAGGCAATGGGTGTGGCCCAAAGTGAGTACTGAGCCAGTTACAAAGGTCTGAGTTCTGGGCCTAGCCAGTTACACAAATAACTCTATATTAAAACATGGATGGAGTAGAAGCACACCCAAAATAGCTGAGTTAGGGTCTTTGAAAATCTGCTCCTTCAGGGAAACAATGAGAACACCGGCTTTAAAAAATGTCAAAATAAACTTATTCAAAATCTGGAAATTAATGAAATGTTCACAAAATCTAAGGGGTACTTATTCAAGAAAAGTGGCTGAACCATGGTTAGAACAAGAAGTTTGTGTTATTTTAACTTGCCGCATTCCCATTTTCTTCACCCAGCTCTGTAGTGATCTTAAAACCAACAGCCTCCCAATCATGGTAGCTATGAAAACCAGTAGGCTAGCAGCTACTGGGGATGTTGAGAACAGATTTGGGACTCCCTAAAAGCCCCATTCCCAGAGAATTGTAATTATTTGTTACTGCAAAGTAGCAGTAGTCAAGACACTGTGGTACACATAAGGATAGACATGCAGATCAATAGCATAGATTTGAGAGTCCAGAAATTAGCCTGTTCATCAATGGCCAACCAATTTTCAGCCAGGGCGCCAAGACCATTCGATGAGGGAAAGAATAGTCTCTTCACCCAATAGTGCTGGGATAATTGCATATACATATGCACAAGAATGAATTTGGATTCCTACCTCACATAATACATAAAAATTAAATCAAAATGGATCAGTGACTTAAATATAAGTGCTAAAACTATAAAACTCTTAGAAAAAATGTAGGAGTAAGTCTCTGTGATCTTATATCGGCACTGGTTTATGAGATAAGACATCAAAACTGCAAGTGGCAAAATTAAAAGCAGACACATTGGACTTCATCAAAATTTTGAACCTTTGTGCTTTGAAGGGTACCACCAGGAATGAAAAGACAACCCACAGAATGGGTGAAAATATCTGCAGATCACATATCTGACAAAGGATTTGTATTCAAAATATATAAAGAACACTTTCAAATCAACAATAAAAAGACAAATATCAATTGAAAAAATGGGCAAAAGATTTGAAGAGACATTTCTCTAAAGAAGATATACAAACGACCCTTAAGCATATTAAAATATGTTCAACGTCATTAATCATTAGGAAATGCAAACCAAAACTACAATATAACATTTCACACCTACTAGAATGGCTAGAATCAAAATGACAGACAATAGCAAATGTTGATAGGAATGTGGAGAAATTGTAACCTTCATATACAGTTGTGGGAATGCAATATGTTACAGCTTCTACAGAAAACAGTCTAGCAGGTTTTCAAAATGTTAAATATAGAGTTACTCATGACTGAGAAATTTCACTCTTAGGTATGTGCCCAAGAGAAATGAAAACATATGTCCAGACAAAAATGTATACATCAAAGTTCATAGCAACACTATTCATAGTAGCCAAAATGTGGAAGCTACTTAAAGGTTCAGTGATGAGTACAAAGAAGGTGGTATATCCATGTAGTGAAATACTATTCATCCATTAAAAACTAGAGGAACCTTGAAAACTTTATGCTCAGTGAAAAACTTTAGCTGTATTTCTACGTAATGTCGAGGTCAATCCAGGAGGAAGACAGAAAGTAGATGTGTAGGTGCCAAAGGGGAATGAACAGTGACTGCTACTGGGTATAGGGTGTTCTTCTGGGGTGGGGCAAATGTTCTAAGATTAGATCCTGACCATGACTATACAACACCAATTACACTAGAAATGACTGAGTTTTACATTTTAAAAAGGTAAATTTTATGGCATTAAAGTGCTTTTGAAAAAGAAGTGTATTTATGAATAGGGTTTAAAAAAGGGGGATTGATAGGTTATCGTGCATTTTATGTTATTTAAAAGACAAATCTATTTGGCAAAGGGCTTTCTTGTTATGTTTGTGGAGTTGCAAATATATAAATTTTCATTTACATTTGTGGGGGAAACTGGTTCTCATGGTCATGTGTGCAAATTTACCTGTCATCCATTATCTTCCAGAAACTGTTAAAATTTTGTTCTATTCCCCAAAACTAAAGGAAGGCTATTTTCACTTTCTGAGGAGATCAAAGTATACAGATGATGATGGTAAATGTAAATCTTTCTGACAGCAACATCTTCATTGTTAAGCCTGGAAAACAAATTGATTTAGAAAATAAAAGATTTATTAACAAACAGAGGGTTTATTCAGTCAATCTTTCATTCTTTCAATCTACAAGTATTTATTAAGCATCTACATGTGCAAGGCAATATTTTTAGAGCTGTGAATAAAAGTACTTGATGTCTTAAGATGCTGTTTGCCCAAAACGCTGTAAGTCTTTAAGATAGGCATTAATTCTTATTGTTATGCTATTCAGTTTTTGTAGAATTGTTACATTTGATGGTAAAACTCACCTGTTTAAAAACAAAACAAAGTTCCTGCTTTTTAGTGGAGAAAATAAACAATAAACAAATAAATAAGTACTTAATAATAACTCATGTAATGGTAATTTTATAATGACAAAGCAGGGTAGGTGGTAGAAAGTTCTGGAGTGGAAATTCTTACTAGAATGGAAAGAAGACCTTCTGATGAGTTACTATGTCAGGAAAGACCTACTAGAAGTGAGGAAGATCATCATATGGGAACCTACCTCTCCAATGGCAAAGGCCCTGAAGCAGGAATGGGTTTGGTATGTCTATAGTGCCTTAAGGGCTGCAATGTAACTGGAGCCCAGAGATCATAGGAGATTATGGGCAGAGATGAGGTCAGAGAGGAACTGGGAGCAAGATCGTGTAAGCCCCTGGCAAGATGTTTGAATTTTATTTTAATTCAATTGAGAAATTAAAAGCCAAAATTTTCCTTTATTTTTTCTGCATCCCTTGTGCTTATGAAATGACTCGGAAGTTCAGTATTAAAAGATGATGCATGGTCCCCCATTTTCCAAATTTCTGATAAATTCTGAGTTCCCATTTCTTTAACATTTGCATATACTCCAAAAAAACAGATGAAAATTTGAACTGCCAAATTCCTTTTTCCAAAATTACATTACTGCGCAAATCCTACCAGCAATCTTGATAAAAATTTTTTTACTGTGTGAGAGTACTTCCAGCGATGGGGCATAATAAGGAGGAAATGCTTCCTGCTGACTGGTTTGCAGCCACTGTTGCTCATCTGCTCTCTTGGGCACACCAGAGGTATGCTGCTGGGCATACCAGGGGTATTCAGTTGTGTCTTCTTGACACTAAAACAATTGTTCCATTAAGCAAATAAACAAAGGCAGCTGGCGTAACAACTAGTTGATTTATCAGTGTTTTCTTTTTTAGTTGACTGTTTTATTGTTTTTGCTACAGGATTAGAGTTCTGGAAATAAGCAGGTGATATAGTAATTTCTTAGTCTAGACAATTATTTTCCCCATGGAACTAGACAGAGAATGAAAGACAATTTGGATGAAAAGGTATTTTCTCCCTTCCTTGATTTTGAAAAAAATAGTAACTCATACAGGAGGGGCTCCTTAGAAAGCATTTACTTTCATCCCCACACACTTCAAAGCAGGAAGCTGTAAGCACACCACAGAGAGCTCTGCTTCCTTAGTGAACTACATAGCGAATGGACATTTTAGGAAAGATTTTGTGAAGCAATGGAAGACGGAGTGGGAAGATCAAGGGCTAACTTGGAAACATTAAATTTTATTCAAAAAAATACATTCTGGACCTTCTCCTTTGAAGTGTCTAAAATACTTCCTCTTCTAGACCAGCTTCCCTATTCCACTGGGGTGGGAGTGGGGAGAAAGCCTAGTAGTTGGTGGACTAGAGCGTTTTACTGTTCTTCCAGCAGGTCAACTGAGATGAAAGGCACGGTTTAAATTTCATTCTGCTATAAAATGTTTAAGCAAAATGCCTTGAAAGGAAAAAGTGTACCATATAAAACAGTAGAAGGTAACACCAGCTTGATCTTTGCTTTGGAAATCCCATCAGGTAAACATGATGACAAGGAGATCCATCAGCACGGATTAGAGCACCAACAACAAAAGGGGGATTTGATGCAGTGGCTGAGAAGCAGAGGAATTGGGATTGCTCAGTACCCACGGTTGTAGTCTAGGCTTGGTTGGGTAATGAGCCAGAGAAGAACATGTTGGTCAAAGTGATGGTTGCCTGATTCTGGGGAGGAGAACAGATGCTGATCACTCAGGGTCTGACGTGCAACAAATGGCACACTCAAAAGGGGTAAGCAAGGAGAGTTTAATAAAGAATAAGTTACAAAAGAGTGGGTAGAGTTAAAGGAAATCAGCTGGGGATAGTGATGCAAATCAGAGCTAAAATCAAACACAACACAACACAAAAAAAGCAAACTGCAGGGAGGTAATACTATTGCTAGGCCTGAAAGAGCAAAAGAAGTGACTTTATAAGAAGACCACTCCATATGAGCGATGGCCTTTGGTCATGAAACAAATAGCTGATCTTTGGTCCAGTAGGGAGGGAGCTTAGGGAATAAATACTCAGATCTCTCTGTCGTCCCAAGCTGTGATCTCCTGCTGGTGCCTCCCCTTGGCCAAATTTGAAGCCAGAGGGTAAAGAATTTTAGAAGATGCATGGTCCCATGTGGAACCCCTTCCTAGAGGGAGTCTCCAAGGACACTGGAAAGGTGGAAAGGGGTAGTGGATGGATCTGGAGGGGCAGACATCTGACAGGCAACACAGATCATGGGAACCAGGGTGGGTTTGAGCTTTTCCATATAGTTTTATATATATATATATGAATCAAATATATAATATATATAGTTCTTCTTGAGATTGCTGTCATTTGCACGACTAAATTTTATTTTTATAGTGTTCTAGAAACACTGAGGAAGAACACTTTTGGATTCAAGATACTTTTTATTATATTTCTTACAGAACAAAGCTCTAAACTTTGTGTAGAATGCAGATTGATCTTTTTCACAAATCAAACTTTCAAAGTCTAGTAAATAAAATATATTTTAAGATTTCAAAACCAGATAAAACTTACTTTCTGAAATCCAAACCTGAGGACTTCAGCCATTCTTCTGTTAACTTGAACTCTACTTTGGGACACACTAACTTGATTTAACTTTGTCAGAAGAGCAATTAAGATTTGCTGTAATTCAGAGTGTGTAGAAATAGATACTGACCTCCCTTTGCAAAAAAATGTCACCACAAGAGCAACTGATCATGAGAAGGAAATCAAACCTTCTGGTTAAATTATGAATTTGCAGTGAGGAAGTCTGAACACTCCATTTTTTTCCCTGAATAGGTTCAGGAATCCTGTGTGCCATTCAAGGCAGAGACACACCGGATACTGATTAGGCCAGTTAAATGACCTAAATGATAAAGTGGAAGCTGCCAGAAGAAGTAAATACCAACATAAAAAACCATTTAAGAAAATAAGTACAATTCTTTCCATGGAAGTATTCTATATTTTATTCTTGCCCAGACCAGAATTAGAACAAGTATGAGACACTGAGCCATGGTTGTAGGGTTGGAGTAAAGGGTGGAGAATAGTAATTTCAGAATATAAGGCTTCCTTATAGTGACAGATGGGTCCTTTTAGCAGAGTAAAATAGGGATAGGCACATAACATCTGTGTGGCTTTGGGCAGGTTATATTCTATCCTGTGCTAATCTATAAAATGGGCATGGTGGGATAACACTGGCCTCAACTTACCTCCGTAAAAGAAATGCAAGTATTTCAGGGTTTCAACAGCATAATTTAGTCTGTTACTCTTTGATGTTTGTGTTAAAAGGAAAGATAGAAAATAGCTTTTGTGAATTTCCTAGATAGGTTTCCAGGGTGGTATAAACAGGAATTGATTTGGGCCTAATTGAAGACAGGTTAGGTAAAATGATATTTATTATTACTAACAATACCATAGGAATGAGCAGTGAGTAAAGTAATGAGTCATTTGAATAATTATTTTGGCAGGTGGTGAAGACAGGGCAATATTGTGTCACTGAGAGAGACGTGCTCTCCTACAAGTGAGAGAAAATCAAAATAAAGTCCAGTTAGATAATTATGTGATGACTCATTAAGCCTGCAAGATAGACAGAAAGCATGTAAGTATTGAAGATGATCACACAAACTGAAAGGCATGAAAAGAGACATAGGGTGACTCTTGTGCATTAAAGTCATTCTTAATGGCTCCATGTTCTGACTCAATGCATGCTCTTCTACCCTCAGTTCTTTTCTTACCCCCAAATGTTTGTTTAATGTAAACTTTGGCTGATGCTATCAGTCCATTAACTGAGCTTTAGCAGGAGAGAATATGAAGACTGATTGCATTAGAGACTGATTTGATTTATGTTTTCCTTTTTAATCTTGGGGCCCCTTTTTGAGTACCATGTGTTGTGGGAGACACTGGAGAGTCCATACAAGGACCCCTGCTTTGATCTGGGAGGGTTACTTTTGTTATCATCTGTGTCTCCCACAAGGACTCATGACCTGGGTGCTTGGTCTAAGGTAGGTCAGCCTGGTGGTAAGAGGCAACTCCTGAGCTTTCAGGTGTTGTTTATGTCTTAGAATTGACCAATTTTTTGCAGAACTGGAGCAGCTTCTTCCATTCTTGAGATCTTTTAGGTATGGCACAGAAATCTTTATCTGCATTTAAATTGACCTTTGAGCTTCCTAGGAGATATTTGGGCCATACTGGGTTAGTCATCCAATACATAGAAGTGGTTGGAAGAAACCACAGAGAGTTTCTTCCGATGACTCTTGAAACATTAGTTCTTAGGTCTCATAGGTCATCAGTTCAGGGACCATACTCCATTCTTTGATTTTTCTTTCCAAATTCTGACATCCTTCAAGATATTACCTTCACAATCCTACCATCTTTCGAATCTCCTTTTTCAATAAAATCCTTCCTCATCGCTCTAGACAAAAGGAGCATCTCTTTTCTTCCTAAATTATGTAAGACTACCCCTTTGCCAATTGTTGGATAACATTTTCTTGACTTATTTGATTACCCAACTTTTCCTTTAAACTGGAATCACCTAGAGGAAAAATGATGTCATAAATGTTTATATCCACCCACTACTATGCATAAGTTTTCAATAAGTATATCCTAAAATAATTAACTTTTTAAAATGTTAAAAATTAACATTTGACTTTTAATTTATTTGGTGGTAAAGGTTTTCAATGCTCTTGCCATTAAGAACATACTAGATGAAGGCATTGATAACGTCAAGGTGTATTAATGGATGACAACTCAGAATGTCCACCTTTAATCTTTATGGTAAGACAGATCAGAAATGGTAGCTTAATTTTTAGATTGTGAGTTAATTTTTCATTAAAGCATAACCATTAGGACTATACTCTGGCCTGATTAGTTTTCTCCCTGACTGACTTTACTCATACTCAGGCAGTGACCCTCAATACCAAAGCAATTTGTCACACAAGGGAGTTTTATTGTTTCTCATCCAGGCATAGTCAAAATTCCTTGCCAAATGTCAAAGCTGTAAATAGTAACAGATTGTGTAGGTGTTCTTCTGAAATTCAAGATTGAACTATACACTATATTTGTAGGGAAAAGTTCTGGGTCTTCTGTTTTTGCCAAGTGCGAAGTGGAAAGGGCAGTTAGAGAAAAGGAGTAATGGTCAACTGGAATGAATTTGAGGAAATTTGAGTATCCTTTCATCATCCTTCAGTGTACATCAGAATGGCAAGAAGAGAGGATTTGGAGTGGAAAAGTCTGTATTCCATTCATCTATGGTGGTTCTTTTCTTAACTTGTTACTAATTACTTGAGGCCATTTCCTTAGCATCCTCTATATTATCTACTAAAAACCACTTTCATGAGATTCTTGAGAGTGTAGGATGGTAGGTTCTATTTGCCTATAGTTCCTTCTTCAGTGTTTCCTGATATTCCACTCTTCTTCTCAGTCAGATAACAGTGACAGTTTCTGTACTAAATTCCCTGAGCTTTTGATTTTCGAATTAGACTTTTGCAACCTATAGTGGAAAAAACAGTTTGAGAAAACAGGTTTATGGATTTTAAAAGCATACGTTTTGATAATAAAAACTCAGATTCATAAGGATGCTGAGCCAATATTTAAACCATTGGACTACTATGTGGGTTTCCCAAAAGTGGGAGGCATCCTGCTCCCACTGGGTGAACCAATGGAGGGGAGCGGCATCAGAACCTCAAGACAAGTTTGGGCATTAGTAGATTTGTGTGTCCCACTTTCTTCTGGAGATGTGTAAGGTGGGCAACTGAACATTCTTTGTACAACCATAAAGCTCAGGAAGTAGGGTAGATAGAGTATTGTGTGTGGGTTTGGACAGGAGCCTGAGATAGCAGCCCCAGGTTTCACCAGAAGGGCATGAGAGACAGAATGACTATGACAAATGCTCCTTGAAAGAATGGTGATAGTAGCTGATAAATACAACAGACCTGAAAAAATCCTCACCCTTGGGGAGAGGGAGTACAATTCAAGATGGCAGCATGAATAAATGAATGTTTCAGCATTATCCATCAGGAAAGGATAACAACAACCAGAACTGATGATAGACATGTCGGTGGTACTTCATGGCAACTCCTGCACTCCATCCCTGCCCACTTGCTCTGCTCGTATGTAACCTTCCCATCTCTTCCTCCATAAAGCTGGGGGAGGGGAAGAGGAAATTCTACATTGATTAATTAAACTCCAAATGAACTGAGAGTAACATGCAGATACTATGATTAGTTTTACTGTCACCAGGTCAAATAGTGAGTTAGGCAAGAAATTCACTTCAGTTATAAAGGATAGTGTTTGATTTTTACATATTCTAGTTTTCGGTTTATGAAATCAATGACAATTATATAATTAAATGATATAATATGTGTGATACAGCATTTTGAATATTGAAGCATTATTCAAAGACTTAACTAAAGACTAATAGAAACCACAAATGTGTTGACCCTTCTGAGTAACTGACATTTAAAAAACTGTATGGATGTATTGGTATTTACCAGACTGGGTTTGTTACATAAACATCAATGCATCGATATTCATTCCTCCTCTTCTTTCCTTCCTTCCTAACAGACCCCTGATTTTTTTTCAGGTATCCATCCTTCACCCGTGGTTACATTTTTTCAGGGAGGAAGGTGAATAATGATTGATTGAAGCCAACCATGGTAGACCTTTCCCTGCCCTTGCCAGGACTGGTTTCTGTGTGGGATAAGATGTGAGCATATGTCAAAGGGCTTCTGGGAAAGGCTTCTCCTGCTAATAAGGAAGCTTATGAGAGAGCACATTCATTTTTTTGCCTCCAGAATGTTGCCTTGCAAACATACTATTTATGAAATGATTTAGCCTGGCAATATCAGAGTGGAAAGATAGGTTCTAGATATTCTGCACTAACCAGTGCTAGAGACAAATGATCTCCAGAATCTTGTGTTGAGCTGTTTATATTTGTTATTTTAAAAGCATATAGAGTCAGGGTTTTCTGTTACTTGGAGCTGAAATCATACTAAGTTTTAGTTTTAATAGCATATTTAGGGTTCATAATAATGTCTCGAGTGGGTCATTTTGCTTTTAAAATTCCAGTTTAAGATAGCCATCCTTTAGTCTGGCCAGAGGTGTGTGGCCTGAGGTAGCTGGAAAAAAAAAAAGTGTTCTGTTACATACTTTGTACTGGATTTAAAAGAATAAATCAAGACACCGAAACTTGCCTCATTTTCCAGGAATTACCTTCACTCAAACATGAACCTAGAAAGCTGGGAAAACTGTCCCAATATCCTAGAAGAAGACATTCTCACTCTAAGATAGACAGGAAAAATTAAAAGCTATTAAACTTAGTCTTTATCTCTGCCTGAGGGAAATTAATCGAGGGAAACATTTCAGAAAGTACACAGTTTTAACCCAAGATGTCATTGTTAATGATTTTCTATCATCACTGTAACCTGTACTTCCATAGAAATTGCTATTCTCTGACCTACTGGTCAAACAGTACTTTTCAGTTAGGAAAAATTATGTCCCTGTCGTGTATTAATAAAGCATGGCTCTGTATTCTCTAACTTACTACTAACAATTCCAGTTCTAGAACCAGGAATGAGCCACAAGAACAAAGTGCTATCAAAATTAACTGCATATGAAGTCATATTTATATGCATTGGTTCTATTCTCAGAAATATTAGACAAGAAAATGAGAAAGAAAATGACAAGAATGTACAGCATAATTGAACTGGTCTCTAACACTGGACAAAATGAAAAAATAAGATTTGGCACTTCAAAGTAATCAGACAGGTAGAAGATCTATTGCTAATTCACACTCACTTGCTAAAAGCCGACTGAAAATGACACTGACTGGATGATAAACAGTAAATGAAAAGAGCTCCTCTGGTATCAGACTTGTGGTGGGCTAACTCTCTCTAGCAGTACCAGTGAAATTTCCTTGGCCAGGAGATGTTCATTTAAGTTTTTTGACTTTCTTTTCACCCCAGGATGTTTCAGGAGTTGGAGTTTCACCATTCAGAACAAGCTATTTAAGCCAACTGTAGCTTAAAGCCTTTGTAAGGAATTAACCTCAAAATCTTTCCTATCATGTCTGCAATGGGAAAATCCAATAAATGGTCTGAAAACAGGAATTCCTGTGAAAGATAAAAAGTTGAAAGTAGTTGCATCTGTGTCAAAGACCACGAAAGCTGATTCAATAAGTTACGGTCAGTAAAAATGGAAAGGTGATTGAAACAGGCTATTTTTCTGAGTCAACGGATGATATGCATTCCCTCCATTGATGCTTTGTATCTGCGGCTAGTATGTTTAGCTAAAAATATCATGTGAATCATTATGAAATTGTGCATGTAGAAACTATTTAATTACTTGTTGTAGAAGAATTTTCAAGCTTTCCTATGTTGTTTCATACCAGATTTTTTTGCCCATCCCTGCCTCCATTTGTAGGCAATTGTAATATTAGACAAGCAATATTAGACAAGAAGGAACTTTCATACTTCAAATTCTTCCTCTTGAAGCCAAAAATTCATTCCAGTACACAGGTAAATCAAAATGGTTAAAGGGCATTTGTGAGGAACATGATCTTTGGAAATAAATATTTATAGGATATAATAATAAATGTTGAATTTACTCAATGCATCATGCAAACTGAAAAAAAAAGTTTCCAGTCCACATAAAGCTCTTTGAAACCACAAAAAAGGTTTTTAACATTAAGAGTGCAACTTACTACATTGGTATAAATTTAATGGGTTGAGAACTGATAATGGGAGCTCTGTAAGATGCAAAATTCTTCAGGGAAGAAAATGTTCTTACTTATTGCTCTTTCTAGCAGAAATAAGGTTACTTTTGCCTAAATTAAGAACAATTTCTACCTAATTTATTACTTTGTATTGTACTTTGAGCTAAGCATAACTAAGCATGAAATCGTCCTTTAAATATAAATTTGCTTCTATTCCAGTGCTACAGATGTGACAGAGCAGAATAATGTTGACTATTTTTCGTGACAAATTTAAAAGATAGAAAAAAGACTAAAAATTGGCCATGTGTTTTACCCTTTAAATGGCAAGCTTGTCTATTTCCAAAGTTTGCAAGCATGTGAAGTAGCTAATTCTGAACTCAATTAAAGTGAAATTCCTTGTTTATACTTTGAGCAACATGTTGATGTTTCATGTTTCAATAAATTCTCTAGAGTTTCTTTTTCATTTATAACATTTGATATTCTGCCATCAATTCATACTGCTATTTAGGTTTTTTTGAAGTATCTGTACACAAATATTCACTAATCTTCCTTTGAAATGGTCAAAATGGTCCAGTGGTGAGGTCTTGAGAATGAAATACCAGGATAATTAAGAGGGAAGCTTTTGAGTAAACCACTGCAAAGTGATCTAAAACTAGGTAACTTGTTTCTCCTCTTTGAGTTTCAATGTTCTAATCAAAAGGACAGGGTTAAACCGTATCTGCTCCCTGTCTGTTCCTCAGTAATGTTGGGCAGAAAATAGAACAATTCTTTTTAAAAATGGCTTATCGCTTAGAGTTACAGTGACAGACCCAGGAAACCATGAGGAAAGAATTTGGGCTTGAATGAAGTGACAATAACATGTTTTTAGAATTATAGGTGAGGAAAATATGAGAGGAATGCAGAATTAAATCAGGCAGTCAGTAGTTTAGTTGAATACAGCCAAGTGGTGAAAGAATGTATTTAGGGGTTGCAGAAATCTGTTGAAATGAAATAGTTGATACTATTTTTAAAGGGGCTCTCTGATAAATATAAACCATGTATCATACTACATATGTAACCTCAGCTCTTCTGAGATGATAAAGTAGTTTTCTCTGTCTTGAATCTTGTACCATTACACAAGTATAGATTAGATGTAAGACTCAATTTACCTCCCACATTAAATTGGATTCCCTTGAGTAAATACTTCATAGTCTGGAAAGACTTGAGTAAATTTTGAAATGAGGAAAGTAAGGAAAATGCAGAGTATAAATACTTACGCATTAGGTTCAAAATAATTGGTAACTTTGTAATGTTTCTGAGAAGTTAGCACCTTAAGAAATTCGATTTAACTTAAAGTTGTGGTGTTAAGTTATTAAACATAAGAGATTTGACTATGTTTATAAATATTTTGAGAAAATGACTTGCTAGTCACTGTACATATATGATTGCTTCAAGAATAAGTATTTGGAAAGATTCGTTTGTTAGGGTCATATGCTTGCATTGTCAACCACTTGAAATGCTTAAGAAAGGAAATCAAATCTATTAAAGTGACATATGAACTTAGAATACTGAATGAGTCTTAATTACATTAAAGTATTAAAGAAATTTTTCTGTACAATATGGGTGAACCAAACATTAATCGGGGAAAGGTAACTGTACTTATTTTACTAAGTTTATAAATAAATAACATTTGTATAATGAACTTACAGAATTGAGGAAAAATACATTTGTGATTTGTACCTTTTTGATAGATTAATAAAGTACAGTAGCTGTAAAAATCCCTTCTGTGCCTTTGCACACTGAAAGACCTTCTCTTAGAAAAAATAATAATAACTTCAGAAATTAACACAAATAGATATTTGTCTTAAAAAACAAGTGCTGTCTACATTTGTGATTCTATTTGGAAGTGTCACTTTGCTCAAATTCTAAGGATCCTGTAATCATTTTTATTATTTATAGAATCATTAACACTTGAAAATCACTTGTCAATTCTCTCAAAATATACTGATGATTTTCTGCAGCAAATAATAAAATATATTATATCTGAGATAATAATTTTTCTGGTAATATCAATCAGCCTATTGGATATAAATGCAATCTATATGCTAATATCTTATACATTTTAATCTCCACCTAAATATCTTTCCTCAATAGCAACCATATATCTGTAATACCCATATATCTACTGCCCCTTGATTTCTATACTGGGCAGGCTAACAGATATCTCGAGCTTTGTAAGTCCAAAACAGAAGCCATAATTTTTTCTCCAAAACTGCCTCCTTCCAGGTGTTCTCCATTTCAGGAAATTCAACTCCATTCTTCACTGTTGGCCTTTGTACACAGAATTAACTATTGCAACTGGAATTAGCTATTGGCTAATGCTTCCAAATATATCCAGAATTGGACCACTTCTCCCCAAAACTACTGTACGTACGACTCTGGTCCAAGGACCCATAATCTCTGGCCTAGATAATTTGAATAAACTCTTTTATTTAAAAAATTTTTTATTAAGGTATTATTGATATACACTCTTATGAAGGTTTCACATGAAAAAACAATGTGGTTACTACATTACCCAAATTATCAAGTTCCCACCCATACCCATTGCAGGCACTGTCCATCAGTGCAGTAAGATGCCACAGAGTCACTGTTTGATGTCTCTGTGCTACACTGTTTACCCCATGATCCCCCACACCATGTGTACTAAACATAATAATCCTCAAACCCCTTCTCCCTCTCTCCTCACCCATCCTCCCACACCCCTCCCCTTTGGTAACTGCTAGTTCCTTCTTGGAGTCTCTGAGTCTGCTGCTATTTTGTTCCTTCAGTTTTGCTTCATTGTTATATTCCAGAAATGAGGGAAATCAATTGGAACTTGTCTTTCTCTGCCTGGCTTATTTCACTGAGCATAATGTCCTCCAGCTCTATCCATGTTGTTGCAAATGGTAGGATTTGTTTCTTTCTTATGGATGAATAGTATTCCATTGTGTATATGTACCACATATTCTTTATCCATTCATCTACTGATTGACTCTTAGGTTGCTTCCATACCTTGGCTATTGTAAAAAGTGCTGCAATAAACATAGGGGTGCATATGTCTTTTTGAATCAGAGAAGTTGTATTCTTTGGGTAAATCCAAGGAGTGGGATTTCAGGGTCAAATAGTATTTCTATTTTTAGTTTTCTGAGGAACCTCCATATTGCTTTCCACAGTGGTTGAACTACCTTACATTCCCACCAGCAATGTAGGAGGGCTGCCCTTTCTATGCATCTTTGTTTTTCTTAGGCTTTTGATGCTGGTCAGCCTTTTGATTACTGGTTTGAGGTGATATTTCATTCTGGTTTTAATTTGCATTTCCATGATGATTAGTGATGTGGAACATCTTTTTATGTGTCTGTTAGCCATCTGAATTTCTTCTTTGGAGAACTGTCTCTTCATATCCTCTGCCCATTTGTTAATCAGGTCATTTGCTTTTTGGGTGTTGAGGCATGTAGGTTCTTTATGTATTTTGGATGTTAGCCCCTTGTCGGATA
This sequence comes from Manis pentadactyla, assembly GCF_030020395.1. NCBI lineage: Eukaryota > Metazoa > Chordata > Mammalia > Pholidota > Manidae > Manis > Manis pentadactyla. The sequence goes on along the minus strand of NC_080021.1, from coordinate 81,289,820 downwards.
TGTCATTTACAAATATATTCTCCCATACTGTAGGATGCCTTTTGTACTGTTGATGCTGTCCTTTGCTGTACAGAAACTTTTTACTTTGATGTAGTCCCATGAGTTCCTTTTTGCTTTTGTTTCCCATGCTCAAGGAGATGCGTTCAGGAAGAAGTTGCTCATCCTTATATTCAGGAGATGATTGCCTATGTTGTCTTCTAAGAGTTTTATGGTTTCATGACTTACATGCATTTCTCTGATCCATTTCGAGTTTACTTTTGGTATGGGGTTAAACAATAATCCAGTTTCATTCTCTTGCATGTAGCTGTCCAGTTTTGCCAACATGAGCTGTTGAAGAGGCTGTCATTTCCTCATTGTATGTCCATGGTTCCTCTGTTATATATTAATTGACCATATATGGTTGACTTTATATCAGGGCTCTTCAGTCTGTTCCATTGGTCTATGGGTCTGTTCTTGTGCCAGTACCAAATTGTCTTGATTACTATGGCTTTGTAGTAGAGCTTGAAGTTAGGGAGCATAATCCCCTCAGCTTTACTCTTCCTTCTCAGGATTGCTTTGGCTATTCATGGTATTTTGTGGTTCCATATGAATTTTAGAACAATTTTCTCTAGTTCATTGAAGAATGCTGTTGGTATTTTGATAGGAATTGCATTGAATCTGTAGATTGCTTTAGGCAGGATGTCCATTTTGACAATATTAATTCATCCTATCCATGAGCATGGGATGCGTTTCCATTTATTGGTATCTTATTTAATTTCTCTCATGAGTGTCTTGTAGTTTTCAGGGTATAGGTCTTTCATTTCCTTGGTTAGGTTTATTCCTAGGTATTTTACTCTTTTTGATGCAAGTGTGAATGGAATTGTTTTCCTGATTTCGCTCTCTGCTAGTTCACTGTTAGTGTAGAGGGATGCCACAGATTTGATAGTATTAATTTTGTATCCTGCAACATTGCTAGATTCAGATATTAGATCTACTAATTTTAGAGTGGATTCTTTAGGGTTTTTTATGTATAGTATCATGTTGTATGCAAACAGGGACAGTTTAACTGTTCCTTGTAAAACTGGATGCCTTTTATTTCTTTGTGTTGTCTGATTGCCATGGCTGGGACCTCCAGAACTATGTTGAATAAAAGTGGGGAGAGTGGGCATCCTTGTCTTGTTAAAGGAAAACTTTCAACTTATTGCTGTTAGGTATGATGTTGGCTGTGGGTTTGTCATATATGGCCTTTATTATGTTGAGGTACTTGCCCTGTATACCATTTTGTAGAGAGTTTTTATCATGAATGGATGTTGAACTTTGTCGACTGCTTTTTCAGTATCTACAGAGATGATCATGTGGTTTTTGTCCTTCTTTTTGTTGATGTGGTGGATGATGTTGGTGGATTTTTGAATGTTGAACCATTCTTGCATCTCTGGAATAAATCCTACTTGATCATGATGGATGATCTTTTCAATGTATTTTTGAATTCGGTATGCTGATATTTTGTTAAATATTTTTGCATCTATGTTCATCAGGGATATTGGTTTGTAATTTTCTTTTTTTGTGGTGCAGTTGCCTGGTTTTGGTATTAGAGTGATGCTGGCCACATAGAATGAGTTTGGAAGTATTCCGTCTTCTCCTACTGTTTGGAAAACTTTAAGGAGGATGGGTATTAGGTCTTCACTAAATGTTTGATAAAATTCAGTGGTGAAGCCATCTGGTCCAGGAGTTTTGTTCTTAGGTAGTTTTTTGAATACCAGTTCAATTTCTTTGCCGGCATTTGGTTTATACAGATTTTCTATTTCTTCCTGGGTCGTCCTTGGAAGGTTATATTTTTCTAGAGGTTTTCCATTTCTTTGAGGTTTTCCAGCTTGTTAGTATATAATTTTTCATAGTATTCTCGAATAATTCTTTGTATTTCTGTGGTGTCTGTAGTTATTTTTCCTTTCTCATTTCTGATTCTGTTTATGTGAGTAGACTCTCTTTTTTTCTTGATAAGTCTGGCTAGGGGTTTATCTATTTTGTTTATTTTCTTGAAGAACCAACCTTGTTTTCATTGATTCTTTTTTTTTTTTTTTAATTATTATTTTTTATTGAAGGGTAGTTGACGCACAGTATTACATTACATTAGTTTCAAGTGTACAACACAGTGGTAGAACATTTATATAAATAATTCTAGGTTCCAGCTATCACCCTACCAAGCTGTTACAATATCTTGACTATATTCCTTATGCTATACATTACGTCCCGGTGACTTATTTATTTTACTATTGGAAGTCTGTCCTTTTTTTTTTTTTTTTGTGAGGGCATCTCTCATATTTATTGATCAAATGGTTGTTAACGACAATAAATTTCTGTATAGGGGAGTCAATGCTCAATGCACAATCATTAATCCACCCCAAGCCTAATTCTCATCAGTCTCCAATCTTCTGAGGCATAACAAACAAGTTCTTACATGTAGAACAATTTCTTACATAATGAATAAGTTACATAGTGAACAGTACAAGGGCAGTCATCACAGAAACTTTCGGTTTTGCTCATGCATTATGAACTCTAAACAGTCACTTCAAATATGAATATTCATTTGGTTTTTATACTTGATTTATATGTGGATACCACATTTCTCTATTATTATTATTTTTAATAAAATGCTGAAGTGGTAGGTAGATACAAGATAAAGGTAGAAAACATAGTTTAGTGTTGTAAGAGAGCAAATGTAGATGATCAGGTATGTGCCTGTAGACTATGTGTTAATCCAAGCTAGACCAGGGCAATAAAACATCCACGTATGCAGAAGATTTCTCTCAGAACAGGGGGGGTGAGGTTCTAAGCCTCACCTCTGTTGATCCCCAATTTCTCACCTGATGGCCCCCCTGTGACTGTGCCTGTCTTAGGTTGTTCCTCCCTTGAGGAATCTTACCTGTCTCTGGCTAACCAGTCATCTTCCGGGGCCATACAGGGAAATGTGAAGTTGGTAAGTGAGAAGGAAGCCTTATTGTTTGAAAAGGTTAGCTTTTTACTTCTTTGCAGATTTATGCCCTGTGGCTTCTATGCCCAGCATTTGTCTTGAGGTATCTTTACCACTTGGAAGAATTATGATACTCGGTAAATTTGATATGAGGCACGAATTCTATTTAAGGGTTGTAATTAGGAAGGAAGAAGAAAAGCTATAGAAGTAGCAGGCGGAAGAAAACATGGGAAGATTGATTATTTCTTTGACATATCTTCTTGTAGAGTAACTTCAGCATGTATAGGTTTTAAGCTACTACTTAAATTGCGCACACACATTAACATAATAGGAGTATAGTTACATAACCAAAGCATATCTGTAATTACCAGCTATCTCCAGTGAAACCAAGAAAACCAGTTAGGCACCTTAGGCATTTGTGAAAACTTATCTATGATATGGTGGATATTGTCCAACTGAACTTGAACAGTCTGAGAGAAATCAGACAAATTAAAACAACCCATTCCTGGGGACTGTTCACATGCCATATGTTCTTTTAACAGTAAATAGTCTGTAGTTGTAAGACTTTGGAGCACTACAATTTGCAATTCTCCAAATTCTTGGTTGAGTTCCAACAGTATAGATCCAGTCAAATTTGTTGTTTTACTGTATGCACAGGCCAGCTTAGATATCTCCTTCCTCATTCCCATGGCAAGTCCAGGAACTGGTGGGATGAGTGCATCTACAGCTGTAGCAGTGCGTGGATCTTTGTTGGGGTTTTTTGATGATCATCTTCTGGCATGAGTCTTCCAGAGAGTGCTGATGTTGGAAGTTCTTTTTCATATCGTATCTTAGTTCATTTTCGGGGTAGGCCAATTAGGCTTTGATCCTCTGTATAAACACAAACAGACCCTTTGCCTACACTTTTATATGCCCTTTATACCCTTGTGTAGAACTCGTTGGAGGTTACCACACAGGAACTGCCCTTTTTTTTTTTTTTTGCTTTGTTTTTGGTATCACTAATCTACACTTACATGACGAATATTATGTTTACTAGGCTCTCCCCTATACCAGGTATCCCCTATAAACCCCTTTACAGTCACTGTCCATCAGCATAGCAAAATGTTGTAGAATCACTACTTGCCTTCTCTGTGTTGTACATCCCTCCCTTTTCTCCTACCCCCCCATGCATGTTAATCTTAATACCCCCCTACTTCTCCCCTCCTTATCCCTCCCTACCCACCCATCCTCCCCAGTCCCTTTCCCTTTGGTACCTGTTAGTCCATTCTTGAGTTCTGTGATTCTGCTGCTGTTTTGTTCCTTCAGTTTTTCCTTTGTTTTTATATTCCACAGATAAGTGAAATCATTTGGTATTTCTCTTTCTCCGCTTGGCTTGTTTCACTGAGCATAATACCCTCCAGCTCCATCCATGTTGCTGCAAATGATTGGATTTGCCCTTTTCTTATGGCTGAGTAGTATTCCATTGTGTATATGTACCACTTCTTCTTTATCCATTCATCTATTGATGGACATTTAGGTTGCTTCCAATTCTTGGCTATTGTAAATAGTGCTGCAATAAACATAGGGGTGCATCTGTCTTTCTCAAACTTAATTGCTGCGTTCTTCGGGTAAATTCCTAGGAGTGGAATTCCTGGGTCAAATGGTAAGTCTGTTTTGAGCATTTTGATGTACCTCCATACTGCTTTCCACAATGGTTGAACTAACTTACATTCCCACCAGCAGTGTAGGAGGGTTCCCCTTTCTCCACAGCCTCGCCAACATTTGTTGTTGTTTGTCTTTGGGATGGCAGCCATCCTTACTGGTGTGAGGTGATACCTCATTGTAGTTTTAATTTGCATTTCTCTGATAATTAGCGATGTGGAGCATCTTTTCATATGTCTGTTGGCCATCTGTATTTCTGTTTTGGAGAACTGTCTGTTCAGTTCCTCTGCCCATTTTTTAATTGGGTTATTTGTTTTTTGTTTGTTGAGGCGTGTGAGCTCCTTATATATTCTGGATGTCAAGCCTTTATCGGATGTGTCATTTTCAAATATATTCTCCCAAACTGTAGGGATCCTTCTTGTTCTGTTGATGGTGTCTTTTGCTGTACAGAAGCTTTTCAGCTTAATATAGTCCCACTTACTCATTTTTGCTGTTGTTTTCCTTGCCCGGGGAGATATGTTCAAGAAGAGGTCACTCATGTTTATGTCTAAGAGGTTTTTGCCTATGTTTTCTTCCAAGAGTTTAATGGTTTCATGACTTACATTCAGGTCTTTGATCCATTTTGAGTTTACTTTTGTATATGGGGTTAGACAATGGTCCAGTTTCATTCTCCTACATGTAGCTGTCCAGTTTTGCCAGCACCACCTGTTGAAGAGACTGTCATTTCGCCATTGTATGTCCATGGCTCCTTTATCAAATATTAATTGACCATATATGTCTGGGTTAATGTCTGGATTCTCTAGTCTGTTCCATTGGTCTGTGGCTCTGCTCTTGTGCCAGTACCAAATTGTCTTGATTACTATGGCTTTATAGTAGAGCTTGAAGTTGGGGAGTGAGATCCCCCCTACTTTATTCTTCTTTCTCAGGATTGCTTTGGCTATTCGGGGTCTTTGGTGTTTCCATATGAACTTTTGAATTATTTGTTCCAGTTCATTAAAGAATGTTGCTGGTAGTTTCATAGGGATTGCATCAAATCTGTATATTGCTTTGGGCAGGATGGCCATTTTAACGATATTAATTCTTCCTAGCCACGAGCATGGGATGCGTTTCCATCTGTCAGTGTCCCCTTTAATTTCTCTTAAGAGTGACTTGTAGTTTTCAGAGGATAAGTCTTTCACTTCTTTGGTTAGGTTTATTCCTAGGTATTTTATTTTTTTTGATGCAATTGTGAATGGAGTTGTTTTCCTGATTTCTCGTTCTGTTGGTTCATTGTTAGTATATAGGAAAGCCACAGATTTCTGTGTGTTGATTCTGTATCCTGCAACTTTGCTGAATTCCGATATCAGTTCTAGTAGTTTTGGAGTGGACTCTTTAGGGTTTTTTATGTACAGTATCATGTCATCTGCAAATAGTGACAGTTTAACTTCTTCTTTACCAATCTGGATTCCTTGTATTTCTTTATTTTGTCTGATTGCCGTGGCTAGGACCTCCAGTACTATGTTAAATAACAGTGGAGAGAATGGGCATCCCTGTCTAGTTCCCGATCTCAGAGGAAATGCTTTCAGCTTCTCGCTGTTCAATATAATGTTGGCTGTGGGTTTATCATAGATGACCTTTATTATGTTGAGGTACTTGCCCTCTATTCCCATTTTGCTGAGAGTTTTTAACATGAATGGATGTTGAACTTTGTCAAATGCTTTTTCAGCATCTATGGAGATGATCATGTGGTTTTTGTCTTTCTTTTTGTTGATGTGGTGGATGATGTTGATGGACTTTCGAATGTTGTACCATCCTTGCATCCCTGGGATGAATCCCACTTGGTCATGGTGTATGATCCTTTTGATGTACTTTTGAATTCGGTTTGCTAATATTTTGTTGTGTATTTTTGCATCTACGTTCATCAGGGATATTGGTCTGTAGTTTTCTTTTTTGGTGGGGTCTTTGCCTGGTTTTGGTATTAGGGTGATGTTAGCTTCATAGAATGAGTTTGGGAGTATCCCCTCCTCCTCTATTTTTTGGAAAACTTTAAGGAGAATGGGTATTATGTCTTCCCTGTATGTCTGATAAAATTCCGAGGTAAATCCATCTGGCCCGGGGGTTTTGTTCTTTGGTAGTGTTTTGATTACCGCTTCAATTTCGTTGCTGGTAATTGGTCTGTTTAGATTTTCTGTTTCTTCCTGGGTCAATCTTGGAAGGTTATATTTTTTTAGGAAGTTGTCCATTTCTCCTAGGTTTCCCAGCTTGTTAGCATATAGGTTTTCATAGTATTCTCCAATAATTCTTTGCATTTCCGTGGGGTCCGTCGTGATTTTTCCTTTCTCGTTTCTGATACTGTTGATTTGTGTTGACTCTCTTTTCTTCTTAATAAGTCTGGCTAGAGGCTTATCTATTTTGTTTATTTTCTCGAAGAACCAGCTCTTCGTTTCATTGATTTTTGCTATTGTTTTATTCTTCTCAATTTAATTTATTTCTTCTCTGATCTTTATTATGTCCCTCCTTCTGCTGACCTTAGGCCTCATCTGTTCTTCTTTTTCCTATTTCGATAATTGTGACATTAGACCATTCATTTGGGATTGTTCTTCCTTTTTTAAATATCCTTGGATTGCTATATAGTTTCCTCTTAAGACTGCTTTTGCTGTGTCCCACAGAAGTTGGGGCTTAGTGTTGTTGTTGTCATTTGTTTCCATATATTGCTGGATCTCCATTTTGATTTAGTCATTGATCTATTGATTATTTAGGAGCGTGTTGTTAAGCCTCCATGTGTTTGTGAGCCTCTTTGCTTTCTTTGTACAGTTTATTTCTAGTTTTATGCCTTTGTGGTCTGAAAAGTTAGTTGGTAGGATGTCAATCTTTTGGAATTTTCTGAGGCTCTTTTTGTGGCCTAGTACGTGGTCTATTCTGGAGAATGTTCCATGTGCACTTGAGAAGAATGTATATCCCGCTGCTTTTGGATGTAGAGTTCTATAGATGTCTATTAGGTCCCTCTGCTCTACTGTGTTGTTCAGTGCTTCCGTGTCCTCACTTATTTTCTGCCCAGTGGATCTATCCTTTGGGGTGAGTGGTGTGTTGAAGTCTCCTAGAATGAATGCATTGCAGTCTATATCCCCCTTTAGTTCTGTTAGTATTTGTTTCACATATGCTGGTGCTCCTGTGTTGGGTGCATATATATTTAGAATGGTTATATCCTCTTGTTTGACTGAGCCCTTTATCATTATGTAGTGTCCTTCTTTCTCTCTTGTTACTTTCTTTGTTTTGAAGTCTATTTTGTTTGATATTAGTACTGCAACCCCTGCTTTCTTCTCACTGTTGTTTGCTTGAAATATGTTTTTCCATCCCTTGACTTTTAGTCTGTACATGTCTTTGGGTTTGAGGTGAGTTTTTTGTAAGCAGCATATAGATGGGTCTTGCTTTTTTATCCATTCTGTTACTCTGTGACTTTTGATTGGTGCATTCAACCCATTAACATTTAGGGTGACTATTGAAAGATATGTACTTATTGCCATTGCAGGCTTTAAATTCGTGGTTACAAAAGGTTCAAGGTTAGCCTCTTTAGTACCTTACTGCCTAACTTAGCTCGCTTATTGAGCTGTTATATACACTGTCTGGAGATTCTTTTCTTCTCTCCCTTCTTGTTCCTCCTCCTCGATTCTTCATATGTTGGATGTTTTGTGCTGTGCTCTTTCTAGGAGTGCTCCCATCTAGAGCAGTCCCTGTAAGATGTTCTGTAGAGGTGGTTTGTGGAAAGCAAATTCCCTCAGCTTTTGTTTGTCTGGGAATTGTTTAATCCCACCGTCATATTTGAATGATAGTCGTGCTGGATACAGTATCCTTGGTTCAAGGCCCTTCTGTTTCAGTGTATTAAATATATCATGCCATTCTCTTCTGGCCTGTAGGGTTTCTGTTGAGAAATCTGACGTTAGCCTGATGGGTTTCCCTTTATAGGTGACCTTTTTCTCTCTAGCTGCCTTTAACACTCTTTCCTTGTCCTTGATCTTTGCCATTTTAATTATTATGTGTCTTGGTGTTGCCCTTCTTGGATCCTTTCTGTTGGGGGTTCTGTGTATTTCCGTGGTCTGTTCAATTACTTCCTCCCCCAGTGTGGGGAAATTTTCAGCAATTATTTCTTCTAAGATACTTTCCATCTCTTTTCCTCTCTCTTCTTCTTCTGGGACCCCTATAATACGGATATTGTTCCTTTTGGATTGGTCACACAGTTCTCTTAATATTGTTTCATTCCTGGAGATCCTTTTGTCTCTCTCTATGTCAGCTTCTATGCATTCCTTTTCTCTGATTTCAATTCCATCAATGGCCTCTTGCATTCTATCCATTCTGCTTATAAACCCTTCCAGAGTTTGTTTCATTTCTGCGATCTCTTTTCTGGCATCTGTGATCTCCTTCCGGACTTCATCCCATTTCTCTTGCGTATTTCTCTGCATCTCTGTCAACATGTTTATGATTCTTATTTTGAATTCTTTTTCAGGGAGACTGGTTAGGTTTGTCTCCTTCTCTGGTGTTGTCTCTGTGATCTTTGTCTGCCTGTAGCTTTGCCTTTTCATGGTGATAGGAATAGTCTGCAGAACTGGGACAAGTGACTGTTGGAAGGATTTCCTTTCTTGTTGGTTTGTGGCCCTCCTCTCCTGGGAGAACAGCGGCCTCTAGTGGCTTGTGCTGCGCAGCTGCGCGCAGACAGGGTTTCTGCTTCCTGCCCAGTTGCTATGGAGTTAATCTCCGCTGTTGCTGTGGGCGTGGCCTAGCTCGGGCAGCTACTCCAAAATGGTGGAGTCGCGTTGGAGCAGGAGCTGCTGGGAGGCTATTTATCTCCGTAAGGGGCCTCCCTGCTCCCTGCAGCCCAGGGGTTAGGGTGCCCAGAGATCCCGGATTCCCTACCTCTGGATTAAGTGACCCATCCTGCCCCTTTAAGAATTCCAAAAAGCACCCGCCAAAACAAAACAACGCCCACCAAAAAGAAAATGAAAAAAAAATTTTTTTAATTAAAAAAAAAAGTTTTTAATTAAAAAAAAAAAAAAAGGTGGTCGTTCGTTTTTCTTTATTCTCCGGTGCCAGCCTCAGCCCTCTGCTCACCGGTCTTTCTGCCCTGTTTCCCTAGTATTGGGGTCCCTATCCCTTTAAGACTTCCAAAAAGCACTCGCCAAAACAAAACAGCAAAAAAGCAAAAAAAAATGGTCGCACGCTTTTCTTATGTCCTCTGTCGCCCAGCCTCCAGTGCCTGCTCACTGTTCTTGCTGCCCTGTTTTCCTAGTATCGAGCGCCCTGCACTCTGGCCGGATGGCTGGGGCTGGGTGTTCGGCAGTCCTGGGCTCCGTCTCCCTCCCGCTCTGCCTGCTCTTCTCCCGCCGGGAGCTGGGGGGAGGGGCGCTCGGCTCCCGCAGGGCCGGGGCTTGTATCTTACCCCCTTCGCGAGGCACTGGGTTCTCTCAGGTGCGGATGTGGTCTGGATATTGTCCTGTGTCCTCTGGTCTTTATTCTAGGAAGGGTTGTCTTTGTTATATTTTCATAGATATATGTTGTTTTGGGAGGAGATTTCCACTGCTCTACTCACGCCGCCATCTTCCGCCCCCTTTTCATTGATTCTTTCTACTGTTTTATTCTTCTCGACTTTATTTATTATTTAGTCTTTATTATGTCTGTCCTTCTACTGACTTTGAACCTCATTTGTTCTTCTTTTTCTAGTTTTGTTACTTGTAAGTTTAGACTGCCGTCTCTATGAGATTGTTCTTCTTTCATGAGGTAGGCCTGTATTGCAATATACTTTCCTCTAAGCATGGCCTTTGCTACATCCCACGGATTTTGCAGTGTTGAATTATTGTTCTCATTTGTCTCCATATATTGCTTAATCTCTGTTTTTTATTTGGTCATTGATCCATTGGTTATTTAGGAGCATGTTGTGAAGCCTCCATGTGTTTGTGGGATTTTTCATTTTCTTTGAGTAATTTATTTCTAGTTTCATACCTTTGTGGTCTGAAAAACTGGTTGGTACAATTTCAATCTTTTTGAATTTACTGAGGCTCTTCTTGTGGCCTAGTATATGATCTATTCTTGAAAATGTTCCATGTGCTCTTGAGAATAATGTGTATTCTGCTGCTTTTGGGTAGAGAGTTCTGTAGATGTCTGTTAGGTCCATCTGTTCTAATGTGTTGTTCAGTGTCTCTGTCTCCTTACTTATTTTCTGTCTGGTTGATCTGTCCTTCAGAGTGAGTGGAATGTTGAAGTCTCCTAGACTGAATGCATTGCATTCTATTTCCCCTTTTAATTCTATTAGTATTTGTTTCATGTATGTAGGTGCTCCTGTGTTGGGTGCATAGAAGTTTATAATGGTTATATCCTCTTGTTGGATTGACCCCTTAATCATTATGTAATGTCCTTCTGTGTCTCTTGTGATTTTCTTTGTTTTGAAGTCTTTTTTGTCTGATACAAGTACTGCAACTCCTGCTTTTTTCCCCCTATTAGTTGCATGAAATATCTTTTTGGATCCCTTCACTTTTAGTCTGTGTATGTCTTTGGGTTTCAAATGAGTAACTTGTAGGCAGCATACAGATGGGTCCTATTTTTTATACATTCAGTGACTCTATGCCTTTTGACTGGTGCATTACAGTCCATTTACATTTATGGTGATTATTGATAGGTATGTAGTTATTGCCATTGTACACTTTAGATTTGAGGTTACCAAAGGCTCAAGGTTAACTTCCTTACTATCTAAGAGTCTAACTTAACTCACTTAATATGACATCACAAACACAATCTAAAGGTTCTTTTCTTTTTCTCCTCCTTTTTCTTCCTCCTCCTTTCTTTATATATTAGGTATTATATTCTGTACTCTTTGTCTATCCCTTGATTGACTTTGGGGATAGTTAATTTACTTTTGCATTTGCTTAGTATTTAGCTGTTCTACTTTCTTTACTGTGGTTTTATCCCCTCTGGTAACAGCTATTAAGCCTTAGCAACACTTCCATCTATAGCAGTCACTCCAAAATACACTGTAGAGATGATTATACACTGTAGAGATGATTTGTGGGAGGTAAATTCTCTCAGCTTTTGATTATCTGGAAATTTAAATGATAATCTTGCCAGATAAAGTAATCTTGGTTCCAGGCCCTTCTGCTTCATTGCATTCAATACATCATGCCACTCCCTTCTGGCCTGTAAGGTTTCTGCTGAGAAGTCTGATGACAGCCTGATAGGCTTTCCTTTGTATGTGATCTTATTACTCTGCTTTTAGTAGTCTGTCCTTACTTGTGACCTTTGCCATTTTAATTACTATATGTCTTGGTGTTGTCTTCCTTGTGTCCCTTGTGTTGGGAGATCTGCGGCTCACCATGTCCTGATAGACTATCTTCTTCCCCAGATAGGGGAAATTTTCAGCAATTACCTACTCAAGACACTTTCTATTCCTTTTTCTCTCTTCTTCTTCTTCTGGTACCCCTATAATGCGAATATTGTTCCATTTGGATTGGTCACACCATTGTCTCAATATTCTTTCATACTTAGATATCCTTTTTTCTCTCTGTGCCTCAGCTTCTTTGTATTCCAGTTCTCTAGTTTCTATTTCATTTATCTTCTCCTCCACCATATCTAATCTGCTTTTAGTTCCCTCCATTGTGCTCTTCATTGATTGGATCTCTGACCAGAATTCATTCCTGAGTTCTTGGATATCTTTCCGTACCTCCATGAATATGTTAATGATTTTTATTTTGAACTCCCTTTCAGGAAGACTCATGAGGTCCATGTCATCTTTCTCAGGAGTTGTATTAATTTTCTTTGAACGAAGTTCCTTTGTCATTTCGTATTTTTATATAGCACCCTCTAATGTCCAGAAGCTCTACTCTCTTGAGCTGCTCATCCCCTGAAGCAATGTCGGGGGTCACAGGGGAGTGGTATTGGTGCCTGGGGGGAGGGAAGAGCTGTTTCCTGCTTCCTGGCTACTATGCCTGTCTCCACTGCCTGAACCAGTGGCCCAAGCCCACAGGTATAAGCCTTTATGCTTTACATTTGGCTTAATCTTCTCTCTGGCTGGCCTAATGCCATGGTAGGGTTTGCTGGTTTGCCAGCCAGGTGGGGCTGACCAGGAGAAAGCCACAGTAGGCTGCCTATCATGGAGAGGGTCCTTGGAGCTGTGTAGCTAGCCAGGGAGCTAGAGCACCTGAAGATTGTGACAGCTCCCTACCTTCTGTGCAGAGTGCACCCAGACAATTTTGCCTACCTGTCCTTTCTCCAGAGCAGTAAGCTCTGTGCAGTCCTTGCCACTTTAGCATCCCTCTCGCTGTTAGTAAGTCTCTCAGACTGCCTGCCTTTCTCTTGTCCCAGAGGAGCCGAATATGGATCCCTGCTTTCCACAAGTGGCTGGAATCTTAGTATCTCCAGGTATTCTGCCCATCTTAGCTTTCCGATTCCCCTAATCACTAGAGCACCATGAAAGCAACATGAAATGTAGGTTTCTGCTGCCAGTGCAGATCTCCAGAGCTAAGTGTTCAGCAGCCCCAGGCATCCACTCCCTCCCCACTCCATTTCTCTTCCCTCCCCAGTGAGCTGGGGTGGGAGAAGGGCTTGTGTCCCACCAGGCCACAGCTTTGGTACATTACCCTGTTCTGTGAGGTCTGCTCTTTTCTCCAGGAGTACTCAGTCTGGCACAGTCCGCTTTCCTGTTGCTCTTTCAGGATTAGTTTTATTAATTATATTTTCGTATTACATGCGGTTTTAGGGGGAAGCCTCTGTGTCATTTCTCATGCTACCATCTTTAATCCTCAATTGCAATAAACATAGGGGTGCATATGTCCTTATAAGGATTCTTCTATCCTTGCTCCTTTGAAGTCTATTCTCAACCCAGAAGCCAGAGAGATCCACTTAGAAGTATGTAGATGTGATTCTTCCATTTAAAACCATCTAAGTGTTTTCAGTCTCCTTCAAAACAGAAAGCAAAAGACTTAATGATGATCTATAAGGTCCTATATTATTTCACTTGCCTCATCAACTAATGATCTTTTCCTATCATATTCTACTCCAGCCAACTTCCTTGAGTATTCTAGGCACTGCTCTGTTTCCATATCTTTATAATGGCTGTCCTTTCTTCCTGAAAAGCTTTTTTCCAGATAACCTCCCATAGCCAACTTCTTCATTTCCTTTAAACATGTACATGAAGCCACCCTCCTTGGAGGCCTTCCCTGGAAGCTCTCTGACACAACCAATATTTAGACACACATCTCCTTTTATATTTCTTTTTAAAAATTTTGTCAAATGTACATCACAGTGTTTCAGCAGTCCTCCTCCCTCCTTTTTCTTTCCCAGTCCCCTCCCTCCTGGCAACCACTAGTCACTTCTCAGTGTCTATGAATCTAATGCTAGTTCATTCTTTCTGTTTTACTGTTTTTATATTCCACAAATAAGTGAAATCATATGGTATTTGTCTTTCTCTGCCTGACTTATTTCATTGAGCATAATACCCTATAGATCCATCCATATTTTTGCAAATGGCAGGATTTCTTATTTTTTTATGGTTGAATAGTATTCCATTGTGTATATATACCAAATCTTCTTTATCCAGTCATCTACTGATGGACACTTAGGTTGCTTCCGTATCTTGGCTATTGTAAATACTGCTGCAATAAACATAGGGGTGCATATGTCTTTATGAGTCAGGGATTTTGATTTCTTTGGGTAAATTCCTAGGGTGGAATTCCTGGGTCAAATGGTGTTTCTACTTTTATTTTTTTGAGGAATCTTAACACTACTTTCCATAGCTGTTGCACCAATCTGCAGTCCCACCAACAGTGTGAGAGGGTTCCTATTTCTTTTCACCCTCACCAGCATTTGTTTTTCCTTGTCTTTTTGATAGTGGCCATTCTAACTGGTGTGAGGTGATAGCACATTGTGGTTTTAATTTGCATTTCCCTGGTGATTAATGATGAGGAGCACCTTTCCATGTGCCTGTTGGCTATTTGTATTTCTCCTTTAGAGAATTATCTGTTCAGGTCCTCTGCTCATTTTTTGATTGAGTTATTTGCTTTTTGGTGTTGAGGTATTTGAGTTCTTCATATATTTTGGATGTTAACCCCTTAACAGATGAGTCATTTATTAATATATTCTCCCATACTGTAGGATGGCTTTTTGTTCTACTGATGGTGTCCTTTGCTGTACAGAAGATTCTTAATTTGATGTAGTCCCACTTGTTCATTTTTGCTTCTGTTTCCCTTGCCCAAGGAGATGTGTCCAGGAAAAAAATTGCTCATATTTTTGTTCAAGAGATTTTTATCTCTGTTTTCTTCTAAGAATTTTATGGCTTCATGACTTATATTCAGGTTTTTGATCCATTTCAAGTTTATTTTGTATATGGAGTTAGTAATCCAGTTTCATTCTCTTACATGTAACTGTCCAGTTTTGCCATCATCAGTTGTTGAAGGGGCTGTCTTTTCCCCATTGTATATTCATGGCTCCTTTGTCATATATTAATTGAGCACAGATGTGTGGGTATATATCTGGGCTCTCTATTCTGTTCTATTGATCTATTGGTGTGTTGTGCCAGTACCAAATTGTTTTGATTACTGTAGTTTGTAGTAGAACTTGAAGTCAGGGATATAATCCCCCAAGCTTTGCTTTTCTTTCTCAGGATTGCTTTAGCCATTCGGGGTCTTTTGTGGTTCCATATGAATTTTGGAACTATTTGTTCTAGTTTATTAAAGAATGCTGTTGGTATTTTGACAGGGATTGCATTGAATCTATTAATTCTTTGGGTAGGATGGCCATTTTGACAATTTTAATCTTCCTATCCATGAGCATGGGAAAGATTTCTTTTTTGATATCTTCTTCAATTTCTCTCATGAGTGTCTTGTAGTTTCTAGAGTAAGGGTCTTTCACTTCCTTGGTTAGGTTTTTTCCTAAGTATTTTATTCTTTTTGATGCAATTTTAAATGAAGTTGTTTTACTGATTTCTCTTTCAGATGGTTCATCATTAGTATATAGGAATGCAACAGATTTCTGTGTGTTAATTTTGTATCCTGAAACTTTGCTGAGTTTAGTTATTAGTTCTAGTAGTTTTTTGGTTTAGTTTTAGGATTTTCTATGTATAATATCATGTCATCTGAAAATAGTGAGAGTTTAACTTCTTCCTTACCAATTTGGATGCCTTCTATATCTTTGTGTTGTCTTATGGCTGTGGCTAAGACTTCTAGTACTATGTTCAATAAAAGTGGTGAGAGTGGGCATCCTTGTCTTGTTTCTGATCTTAGAGGAAAAGCTTTCAGCTTTTCACTGTTAAGTATGATGTTGGCTGTGGGTGTGTCGTATATGGCCTTTATTATGTTGAGGTATATACCCTCTATATACATTATGAATCAATGTTGAATTTTGTCAAATGCTTTTTCAGTATCTATTGAAATGATCATGTGATTTTTGTCCTTTTTGTTAATGTGGTGTATGGTATTGATGGATTTATGAATATTGTTCCATCCTTGCATCTCTGGAATAAATTCCCCTTGATCATGATGGATGAGCTTTTTAAGTATTTTTTATTTGGTTTGCTAATATTTTGTTGAGTATTTTTGCATCTATGTTCATCAGGAATATTGGTCTGTAATTTTCTTTTTTTGTGGTGTCTTTGTCTGGTTTTGGTATTATAGTGATGCTGGCCTTTTAGAATGAGTTTGGAAGTATTCCCTCCTCTTCTACTTTTTGGAAAACTTTAAGGAGGATGGGTATTAGGTCTTCACTAAATGTTTGATAAAATTCTGTGGTGAAGCCATCTGGTCCAGGGATTTGTTCTTAGGTAGTTTTTGATTAGCAGTTCAATTTCATTGCTCAGTCATTCTTGGAAGGTTGTATTTTTCTAGAAAGTTTTTCATTCCTTTTAGGTTATCCAATTTGTTAGCATATAATTTTTCATAATATTCTCTAATAATTCTTTGTATTTCTGTGGCATCCATAAAGATTTTTCCTTTCTCATTTCTGATTCTGTTTATGTATTTGTACTCTCTTTGTTTCTAGATTAGGTCTGGCTAGGGGTTTATCTTTTTTGTTTATTTTCTTAAATAAACAGCTCCTGGTTTAATTGATTTATTCTACTGTTTTATTCTCAGGTTTATTTATTTCTGCTCTGATCTTTGTTATGTCCCTCCTTCTACTGACTTTGGGTTTCATTTTTTCTTTTCTTTTTAGTTTCTTTTTTGTGATTTTAGAGTATTTGGAATTTTTCTTGTTTCTTGAAGTATGTCTGTATTGTTATGTACTTTCTTCTTAGAACTGCCTTTGCTGCATCCCACAGATTTTGGGCTATTGTGTTTTTGTTTTCACTTGTGTCCATGTATTGCTTGATTTTTATTTTAATTTGTTCATTGATCCATTGGTTATTTAACAGCCTGTTGTTTTGCCTCTATGTATTTGTAAGTCATTTTGGGTTTTTTTGTGTAATTTATTTGTAATTTCATACATTGTGGTCTGAGAAGCTGCTTGATACAATTTCAATCTTTTTTAATGTATTGAGGCTTCTCTTTTGGCCTATTATGTGATCTGTTCTAGAGAACATTCCATTTACACTTGAGATAAATGAGTATCCTCCTGCTTCTGGATGGAGTGTTCTGTAGATATCTGTTAAGTTCATTTGACCTAATGTATTGTTCATTGCCTCTATATCCTTATTTATTTTCTGCATGATTGATCTGTCTATTGGTATGAGTGGTGTGTTAAAGTCTCTTAAAATCAAGGTGTTGCAATCTATTTTCTCCTTTAATTCAGTTAGTATTTTTTTCACATATTTAGGTGCTCCTATGCTGGCTGTTTATTTATAATGGCTATATCATCTTGTTGGACTGATCCCTTTATCATTATGTAATGTCCTTCTTTGTATCTTGTTACTTTCTTTGTTTAGAAGTCCATATTTTTTCTGATATAAGCACTTGTACTCCTGCTTTCTTTTCTGTATTATTTGCATGTAATATCTTTTTCTGTCTTCACTTTAGTCTGTGTATATCTTTGGGCCTGAAATGAGTATCCTGTAGGCAGCATGTACATGGGTCTTGTTTCCTTATCCATTCTGTCACTCTATGTCTTTTGATGGGTGTATTCTGTCCATTTACATTTAAGGTGATTATTGATAGATATGTACTTATTGCCATGTTATTAATTGTTTTCTGCTGTTTTTTTATATCTCATTTCTGTGGCTTTCTTCCTCTTATATTCTCTTGTTATTGATGATTTTCTTTACTGGTGTAATTGGATTTCTCTCTCCTTTTAAAATTTATTTATTTTTGTGAGTGTGGATTCTTGTTTACAGGTCCTTCTGTTTCAGCACATTAAATACATCATGCCACTCCCTTCTGGCCTGAAGAGTTTCTTTTGAGAAGTCTGCTGATAGCCTGATGGGATTTTTTTTTACAAGTAATATTTTTTCTCTCTCTGGTTGCTTTCAACACTCTCTCCTTATCCTTGATCTTTGCCATTTTAAGTATTATATGTCTTGGTGTTTTCTTGCCAGGGCTCCTTTTGTTAGGAGATCTCTGTGCTTTCATGAAAAGAGTGTCTCTTTCCTTCCCCAAATTGGGGGAGTTTCCAAAAGTTATTTCCTTACAGGGACTTTCTATCCCTTTGTCCTTCTTTTCTCCTTCTGATACCCCTATTAAGTGAATATTGTTTTGTTTGAATTGGTGATATAGGTCTCTTATCATTTCATTCCTAGAGATCCTTCTTTCTCTTTGTTAATCAGCTTCTTTGTTTTCCTGTGCTCTAATTTCTATTTCACTTACCATCTCCTCTATATGATCTAATCTACTTTTAAATCCCCCCATTGTATGTTTCCTTTCAGGTACTATATTCTTTAGATTGGAATGCCTCTTTTTCAGGTTTTCTATCTCTTTGTGGAAGTCCTCTCTGAGATCTTGAATACTTTTCTGTAAATCTATGAGCATGTTTATGATTTTTATTTTGATATCTTCATCAAGAAGATGGGTGATCTGTGTTTCATTTAGTCCCTCTTTCTGGGGTTCTGTCTTGTAGTTTTGTTTGGATCAAATTCCTCTGCCTGCTCATTTTTTCAGGGATTCTGTGTTTCTTCCTTTGTATTAGATGTCTCTGTTATGCTTTCTGGTCTAAAGAGTAATAGCATTATGAATAACGTGTGCTATGGTGCCCTGAAGCTCAAGATTCTTTATACTTTAGTGCCTGGTTCTATTTTGCAGGGACCCCAGTTGTTTGCATGCTGTGGGTGGGGCACCTTTCTGTCTGGCTTCTCTAGTGGTCTGAGTCTGGGTGGGAAGTTTGCTCAAGCTGCTTCCTTTGTGATCAGCTCAGGAGTCTCTGTTAAGCTCCCTGTGGATGAGGCCACCTGCTGCCTGGCCTGCAGGGTTAATGGGTGGGCAGACCATTGTACCCCATATATGTACCCAGCATTGGGTTTGGACACCCACAGGGAGGAAGTTCTTGGGGCTGGCTCCTGAGGGTACCTCTCTGGTTGGGCTGAGATGGAGCCAGGCAGGCTGGGAGAGCCTTGCTCACTTGCCAGACATCAAAGTATGATGTTGCTACTGGGCCAAGTGGGTTGGTTCCTGGCAGTGTGTACAGGGAGGTGCTTCAGGGCTGTGTTGCCAGCAAGAGAGATGGAGCATCTGGAGCTCCCAAGAGTTCCCGATCTGTTGGGCCAAAGAAGGGCTAGTGAGGTATTCTCTACCTGCCCTTTCTCCTGAGGAGAGAGTCCCATCCAACCCTCATCAACTCTGATACCCTATTGGCAAGTCTTTCAAACTGTCACCTCTGCTTTGGTTCTTAGGACTGGTGGAATGTGCCTTCACTCCACATTGACTGTAGTCTCAGCCTCCCAGAGTGTTCCACATGCCCCTGGTATCCAGTCCCAATAATCACCAGAACCCAGTGTAATATGGGCTAGTGCTCCCAGAGCAGATCTCCAGGGCCAGGTGTGCAGCAATCCTGTGCTCCTACCCTCTCCCCACTCCATTCTTTCTCCCACCTGTAGACCAGTGTTGGGGGAGTGCTTAGGTTCCATTGATCTTGGCTTTGCTGTCTCACCCTTTTCTGCATGGTCATCTCTTCTTCAGGTGTTGATGGTCTGTTCTGAAATCTTAAAGTAATTTTCAGGTCTAGTTGTACTTGCTGTGTTTTCCTCTTTTATATGTTGTTGGGAGGAGGTTTCCATCTTGACTTAATCTGATCCTTCCCTATCTTCTTTGATATTTAATATCCCCTTCTCATCTTCCACCTTTGTTTTTAACCCTAAGCATTTATTTATCTTTTTTTATTGTTCTATTTCCTGTAATAGAATTTAAACTTCATGGAATTATGTTTATTTTGTGAAGGAGTGGTTTATTTTGCTTAAACATTGCAGCAAACAAAGTGGGTAGCACATAGTAGGACTCATTCAGTAATTGTTAAATTAATGAGGACATGAATGCACAAATATAGGCTTCACATTTGGAAGATACAGAGTTACATAGATAGACTATGGTACCTGGAATCATCTTTCTCTCTGCTACTCATTTTGCTTGCTTGCTTCTTAACTTCATTTAGGTCTCATTACAAACATCACAGAGAGCTCTTCCCTGGTTTTATCAAAAATGGCAATATCCAAAACTCTTTTTCCTTCCCATCTTTTATTTTTTTCATAGACTTTTCACCATATGATATGATATTGTGTAGTAATTTGTTTATTTGTTTCTCCTCCTCTAAAGCTTAAGAATGATGAAGACAAAGTCCAGCTAGCCTTTTTCTCTGCTCATAAATATCTAACCCACAACTAGGACAGTGCCTGACATCCAGTAGGCCCCTGGCCAATATTTTTTAAAGGAAGAATTAAATGAATAAATGAAAGAGTACAGCCATGAGCTCTCTTTTGTATTCCAGACCTGCATTTCTAAGAACTTAGTGAACACCTCTGTAGGAAGGTTTTACCTCAGAGGAAGCAGGTTTCAAGCTGAGCTCATTGATTTCCTCTTTCTCTGTTCCTTGAGTTGGTGGTAAATACCTCTGAGATTAGAAATCACACATCATTTGGCTTCTCCTGCTGACCTAATTTTGATTCCATATTTTCCCAAAGTCCTCTGTATAGCCTGTCTCCTCTCAGCACCATCCTTCCTGGCCTCACCTGTTTCAAACCTTTGTCATGTTGCAGACAGGTCTGTATGGTTCCTCTAAGTCTTCAGGCTCTTTGCAATTCTTCATCTCCACTGTTACCAAGGTCAGATTCCTAAACTCTGATCTTCTCAGTTATTCTTCTTAAAATCTACAAAGGCTTTTAACTGAATTTTCCTTCAAAAGATTTTTGAGGCCCTTTGCAATCTAATCCCATGAAAACTTCCAGTCTGAGATTCATTTCATGCCCTCTACTGCCTTCATTAGGCCAGGGCTTTTCAGAGTTGCCTGCAGGCCACCTACATCAGAACCAGCTGGGATGCTAGTCTTTAGATTCCAGACCTGTTGATCAGACTCTCCAGAGAAGCAGCCCTGGAATCTACATTTTTAATAAGCTTTCCAGGCAAGTTTTAGACATGTAAACATTATTATCATACTAGATCATAACTGCCTGGAAGAGTTATCTGCTCTTCCAGATCGTCTTGATGACACTTTATTTTTGCTTGGACTACCTTCCCACCTCCATAGGTCAAAGTTATTATGTTTCTTCTTCCATTTCCCTGGCTTCCATTTACAGTACCCCTTTATGGGTATTCATTCTTTATTTCTCTATGTTCCTGTTGACTTATATCTTCTCCATGTGACTTATATCTTCTCCATGTGTCTATCCTCCGTCCCTAGCATGTTATTTTTCACTTAACAGATCCTCAATCAGTATTTGTGTAGTTGAATTTTTGAAGTTTTCTAAGCTATTTAAAAGCTAATACACTTTCAAGCCACAGGAGAAAATGAGATTAACTCACACTGAGTATGTCTGGTAAGGATTTCACTGGTTTTTGCTTTTATCATCTTAGGTTGCAAGATAACAGAGAAGTCACCAGCTTCAATTAGCAAGAAGCTTTACTTAGGAAATGAATAGGGATGTTGATAGCCATCAAATTTCAGAAAATGGAAAGTCAACTTGGTAATAAAGGCCTTCATATTTTCTCTTTTAATATTTCATATCTCAATGTGCAATGCAATCATTTCTTTGATCAAAACTATATGAACTTTATAAATTTGTTAATGGTCATTTGCCTTGAGCTGGGCATTGAAGGTAAGAAGGATTTCAACAGACAGAATCATGATTATGCAGTCTAGACAGAGGGAAAAAAAAAGCATGGGAAAACAATGAGTCAGTTAATGCCATACTTAAAGGAATAACTTAGATAAGAGCTGGCTACTGAATAACTGAAGTTATTCTTCCAAGGGATTGCTTAGCTTTTATATGCTTTGCCAGTGGAGTGGAGCTATATTACCTTCAAGGTGAAATATACCCCCACCTCTGGGAATCAAAATGGCCTTTACTATTGCTTGCCAAATGGTGTTTACCCCTGGATCTGACTTTTGTTTTTGGTAATGGAGCTAGAATAAACTTGGAAGAAGAGAAGAAGAATAACAAGAATGCTTCCTTTCTGCTAATTTAGGGAAACTGAACTGCCCCTTCTGGTATTCAAAAGGAAAGCAAGTCCCATTTCCATTTTGATCACTTCTGCAAATGGAAGAGGGCTTTTCACAATCTCTTTGAAATAGTTCCTAAAAATTCCATTTGTAATCTATGTACTTATTTTAAGCTATAGATTTGAAGGTTTTGTGTTAGGAAAAATAAATCACATTACACACATAAAAATTATAAGTAGAATGAAGTAATTTTTCCCAAAAACTTCACTATATTTCTCAAACCAGATTAACCTTAAATTCAATTTGTGTAAACTTTGGAGAGGGGAAAAATAAGCTTTTAATCTGTCTTCTTATAGTCAAATTGCCATGGTTTTGGTGGCCATGCTATGTATACATATATGAGAAAAATAACTATATAATATGTATCAGGTTTGTAAATGTAGGAAGAAGCAAAGACAATCTTTTTCCAATAAAAATATAGGCAATATAAAAAGGAGAATGGCATTATTAACCAGTACCATATTTGGAATCAACATATGCCATGAGAACAGAAAGAATTCTATTGTTACATTAAAGAAAATTATTTGTGACATTTGTTAAAGAATGGCAAGGCAGGCCATTGCAATACGTGTAGGGGAGACTGGGTTTAACTCCAAATACTACAAGGAAAAGTGGGAATTTATAGCCAAGGAGTAGTATAAGGAGTCAGTGGAAGGAAAGTTACTAAGAGAAAAAAGAATCAGGTGTAAGGAGAGATTTTGGTTAAATCAACTTCATAGGATTCTTGCTGAAGGCAAGCAGGTGTAAATGAGAGATGGAAGAAAGGTGAAAGAGAATGAGGACCTCAATGAGATACCAAGAATGATTAGATATGAAGGATGAGGAAAATTAGTGAAAATGCTTGATTTCTTGATCTGGGTGATGATTATCTTTGTTTATAAACATCAAACTTCGTCAAGTTGTACACTTTGTGTACATGCGCATGTTATTGTATGTACCTCAACTATAAAAAAGATGTGGAAGATGATGGATTCTAGCTGAACTGACTTAGTAGGATTCTTGCTAGAATTGGACAATTTGGAAACCAACACAGAAATTCAAAAATAAGGGCCTAGTTGAGAAAATATTTCATAGGAGCCAGACTAGAGTTTTGTCAAGGAGATAATAGTTGAAAATTTATAAAGATTTTCCCCTAGCTTCTCACATAATCTCTCATTTTTTCTGTCCCAGGCTTGCAAATTTTTACTTGTGAAGGAAAAGAAAATAGGATAAAATTTTAATGACATAAAATGATAACAGCAATTTCCTTTAAAACTATATATCAATAGCCACCAATAAATATGCTTTAAAAATTCCAGACATTTCTTATAAAAAGGCTTTTGTTTTCAAACTATTTATTGTCTTTTCCTAGAGCTTTCTTTGGAAAACAATTTTGTAGTTTTCTGCCCATGTTTGGTTTAAAGGTTAGTTCATCATTTAAATTATTAGTTAAGATTGCAATGTCCAAATATATTAGAAGAAACAAAATTCCTCACATCCAAGGTATGAATCTGATCAGAATAGATAACAGATTTTGTTCCTTCACTGACTGGTGGAGTTATTCAATATATATATTTTTGAGCACTTAAACTTTTGTGTCAGGCACTATGTTAGGTCCTAAAATCACAAGACATGAGATACAGAAGCTAATATCATTACGTTCAAAAGGTGGTTTCCAAAGATGGTTCACTATTTCTTCTCAGAGGTTCATGAAATATTCATGGATTTTTGGGATATCATGACATTTCTGTTTTTAAAAAAGCAATAAATATATAAAATAAGTGTTTTTCCCTTTAAAAGAATGCAGTCTGAGAGTATATGCTGGGCTGGTGTAGGAAGTCAAAGAAAGTACATAATGTGTTCATGATTCACTAGTTTTTTTAACCACCCAACTCAGGACAGATTTTGACTATTATATAGCCTTGAGTTATGTTTATTCATTGTATAAATTTTTAGTAAGTATTGAAGTATAACATATACAATAAAAACTCCATTTTAATTAAAGATGCCAGCATGAGAGGAAAGACAGAGGCTTCCTCCTAAAACTGGATACAATTAGGAAACATAGTTGGCACAACTAATCCTGAGAGACCAAAAGGAAAGAGGATGGCGTCAGACTGCATACACCGGGAGAAAAGAGCAGACCTCACCAAAAGGGGTAAGGTGGGACCCAAGCCCTCCCCCCACCCCAGCTCACTGGCGGGAGGAAGAGAAATGGAGCAGGGAGGGAGAGGAAGGCTTTGGACTGCTGCATACCTAGCTCCGGAGATCTGCTCTGGGAACACAAACCTACATTTCATGGTGCTTTCATGACACTCGCATGACTACTGTGTTGGAAAGTTAATACAGGCAGAGTTCCTGGGGAGACTGGGATTCCAGCCACTTGTGGAAAGCAGGGATCCATATCCGGCTGCACTGGGACAAAAATTTATACCTGTGTGACCGGCCCACTGGCTCAGGCAGTGGAGACAGGCACAGCAGCCGGGAGGCGGAGAACAGCTCTTTCCTCCCACCAGGCACCAGTACCGCTCCCCTGGGACCCACGACATTGCTTCAGGGGCTGAGCAGATCCAGAATAGAACTTCTGGACACTAAAGGGCACCATATACAAACATGAAATGCCAAAGGAAACTTATCCGAAGTAAAATTATTAATAACTCCCGAGAAAGATTTAAATGATATGGACCTCGTGACTCTTCCTGAAAGGGAGTTCAAAATAAAAATCATCAACATTCTAATGGAGGTACAGAAAGACATCCAAGAACTCAGGATTGAATTCAAGTCGGAGATCCAATCATTGAAGAGCACTATGGAGGGTATTAAAAGCAGGTTGGATACAGTGGAGGAGACAATAAATGAAATAGAAACTAGGAAAGAGGAATACAAAGAAGCTGAGGCACAGAGAGAAAAAAGAATCTCTAAGAATGAAAGAGTATTGAGAGAACTGTGTGACCAATCCAAGCAGAACAATATTCACATTATAGGGATACCAGAAGAAGAAGAGAGAAAGGGATAGAAAGTGTCTTTGAGGAGGTAGTTGCTGAAAATTTCCCCAAGCTGGGGAAGGAGAAAGTCTCTCAGGCCATGGAGATCCACAGATCTCCCAACACAAGGGATCCAACACAACACCAAGACACAGAGTAATTAAAATGGTAAAGATCAAGGATAAGGACAGACTGTTAAAAGCAGCTAAAGACAGAAATAAGATCACATACAAAGGAAAGCCCATCAGGCTAACATTAGACTCCCAGCAGAAACCTTACAGGCCAGAAGGGAGTGGCATGATGTATTTAATGCCATGAAGCAGAAGGGCCTGGAACCAAGAATACTTTATCTGGCAAGATTATCATTTAAAATTGAAGGAGGGATTAAAGAATTTCCAGATAATCAAAAGCTGAGAGAATTTACCTCCCACAAACCATCTCTACAGTCTATTTTGAAGGGACTTCTATAGATGGAAGTGTTCCTAAGGATGAATAGCTATCATAAGAGGTAATAAAACCACAGGAAAGAAAGTAGAACAACTAATTATGAAGCAAATGTAGAATTAAATTAACTATCCCCAAAGTCAATCAAGGGATAGAAAAAAAGTACAGAATTTGATACCTAATATATAAAGCATGAAGGAGGAAGAAAAAGGAGAAATAAAAAAGAACCTTTAGATTGTGTTTGTAATAGCAACCTAAGTGAGTTAAGTTAGACTCTTAGATAGTAAGGAAAGTAACCTAGAACCTTTGGTAACCATGAATCTAAAGCCTGAAATGGCAATAAGTACATTCCTATTAAATAATCACCCCAAATGTAAATGGACTGAATGCACCAATCAAAAGACATAGAGTCACTGAATGGATAAAAACAAGACCCATCTATATGGCGTTTACAAGACACTCACCTCAAACCCAAAGACATGCACAGACTAAAAGTCAAGGGATGGAAAAAGATACTTCATGCAAACAACAGGGAGAAAAAAGCAGGTGTTGCAGTACTAGTATCAGACAAAACAGACTTCAAA
The DNA here is from genome assembly GCF_030020395.1 of Manis pentadactyla. Lineage (NCBI taxonomy): Eukaryota > Metazoa > Chordata > Mammalia > Pholidota > Manidae > Manis > Manis pentadactyla. The sequence continues at coordinate 81,263,661 of NC_080021.1, read as the reverse complement.
ACAAAGAAAGTAACAAGTGATAAAGAAGGATATTACATAATGATAAAGGGCTCAGTCCAACAAGAGGATATAATTATTATAAATATATATGCACCCAAAACAGGAGCACCAGCATATGTGAAACAAATACTAACAGAACTAAAGGAGGAAATAGAATGCAATGCATTCATTTTAGGAGACTTCAACACACCATTCACTCCAAAGAACAGATCCACCAGACAGTAAATAAGTAAGGACACAGAGGCACTGAACACACTAGAACAGATGGACCTAATAGATATCTATAGAACTCTACAGCCAAAAGCAACAGGATACACATACTTCTCAAGTGCACATGGAACATTCTCCAGAATAGACCACATACTAGGTCACAAAAAGAGCCTAAGTAAATTAAAAAAGATTGAAATTCTACCAACCAACTTTTCAGACCACAAAGGTATAAAACTAGAAATAAATTGTACAAAGAAAGCAAAAAGGCTCACAAACACATGGAGGCTTAAAAACACACTCCTAAATAGTCAAAGGAACAATGACCAAATTAAAATGGAGATCCAGCAATATATGTAAATAAATGACAACAACAACACAAAGCCCCAATTACTGTGGGATGCAGTGAAAGCAGTCTTAAGAGGAAAGTATATAGCAATCCAGGCATATTTAAAGAAGGAAGAACAAACCCAAATGAATAGTCTAATGACACAATTATCAAAATTGGAAAAAGAAGAACAAATGAGGCCTAAAGTCAGCAGAAGGAGGGACATAATAAAGATCAGAGAAGAAATAAACAAAATTGAGAAGAATAAAACAATAGAAAAATATCAATGAAACCAAGAGCTGGTTCTTTGAGAAAATAAACAAAATAGACAAGCCTCTAGTCAGACTTATTAAGAGAAAAAGAGAATTAACACACATTAACAGAATCAGAAATGAGAAATGAAACATAGCGATGGACCCAACAGAAATACAAAGAATTATTAGAGACTACTATGAAAATCTATATGCTAAGGAGCTGGAAAACCTAGAAGAAATGGACAACTTCCTAGAAAATACAACCTTCCAAGACTGACCAAGGAAGAAACACAAAATCTAAACAAACCAATTACCAGCAAAGAAATTGAAGTGGTAATCAAAAAACTACCCAACAAAAAAAACCCCAGGCCAGATGGACTTACCTTGGGATTTTATCAGACATACAGAGAAGATATAATACCCATTCTCCTTAAAGTTTTCCAAAAAATAGAAGAGGAGAGAATACTCCCAATCTCATTCTATGAAGCCAACATTATCCTAATACCAAAGCCAGGCAAAGACCCCACCAAAAAAGAAAACTACAGACCAATATCCCTGATGAACGTAGATGCAAAAATACTCAATAAAATATTAGCAAACCGAATTCAAAAATACATCAAAAGGATCATACACCATGACCAAGTGGGATTCATCCCAGGGATGCAAGGATGGTACAACATCTGAAAATCCATCAACATCATCCACCACATAAACAAAAATAAGGACAAAAACCACATGATCATCTCCATAGATGCTGAAAAAGCATTTGACAAAATTCGAAATCCATTCATGATAAAAGCTCTCAACAAAATGGGTATAGAGGGCAGGTACCTCAACATAATAAAGGCCATATATGATAAACCCACAGCCAACATCATACTGAACAGTGAAAAGCTGAAAGCTTTTCCTCTGAGATTGGGAACAGACAGGGATGCCCACTCTCCCCATTGTTATTCAACATAGTACTGGAGGTCCTAGCCACGGCAATCAGACAAAACAAAGAAATACAAGGAATCCAGATTGGTAAAGAAGAAGTCAAACTGTCACTATTTGCAGATGACATGATATTGTAAATAAAAAACCCTAAAGACTCCACTGCAAAACTACTAGAACTAATATCAGAATTCAGCAAAGTTGCAGGATACAAAATTAACACACAGAAATCTGTGGCTTTCCTATACACTAACAATGTACCAATAGAAACAGAAATCAGGAAAACAATTCCATTCACAATTGCATCAAAAAGAATAACATACTTAGGAATAAACCTTACCAAGGAAGTGAAAGACCTATACCCTGAAAACTATAAGACACTCTTAAGAGAAATTAAAGAGGACACTAACAAATGGAAACTCATCCCATGCTCATGGCTAAGAAGAATTAATATAGTCAAAATGGCCATCCTGCCCAAAGCAATATACAGATTTGATGCAATCCCTATCAGATTACCAACAACATTTTTCACCGAACTAGAACAAATAGTTCAAAAATTCATATGGAAACACCAAAGACCCTGAATAGCCAAAGCAATCCTGAGAAGGAAGAATAAAGTGTGGGGGTCTCACTCCCCAACTTCAAGCTCTACTACAAAGCCACAGTAATCAAGACAGTTTGGTACTGGCACAAGAACAGAGCCACAGACCAGTGGAACAGAATAGAGACCCCAGATATTAACCCAAACATATATGGTCAATTAATATATGATAAAGGAGCCATGGACATACAATGGGGACATGACAGTCTCTTCAACAGATGGTGCTGGCAAAACTGGACAGCTACATGTAAGAGAATGAAACTGGATCACTGTCTAACCCCATACACAAAAGTAAATTTGAAATGGATCAAAGACCTGAATATAAGTCATGAAACCATAAAACTCTTAGTGAAAAACAGGCAATAATCTCTTGGACATAAACATGAGTGACTTCTTCATGAACATATCTCCCCGGGCAAGGGAAACAAAAGCAAAAATGAAGTGGGACTATATCAAGCTTAAAAGCTTCTGTACAGCAAAGGACACCATCAATAGAACAAAAAGGTACCCTACAGTATGGGAGAATATATTCATAAATGACAGATCCGATAATGGGTTGATATCCAAAATATATAAAGAGCTCACACACCTCAACAAACAAAAAGCAAACAATCCAATTAAAAAATGGACAGAGGAGCTGAACAGGCAATTCTTTAAAGAAGAAATTGAGATGGCCAACAGACACATGAAAAGATGCTCCACATCACTTGTCATCAGAGAAATGCAAATTAAAACCACAATGAGATATCACCTCATGCTAGTAAGGATGGCCACCATCCAAAAGACAAACAACAACAAATGCTGGTGAGGTTGTGGAGAAAAGGGAACCCTCCTACACTGCTTGTGGGAATGCAAATTAGTTCAACCACTGTGGAAAGCAGTATGGAGGTTCCTCAGAAAGCTCAAAACAGAAATACCATTTGACCCCGGAATTCCACTTCTAGGAATTTACCCTAAGAATGCAGCATCCCAGTTTGAAAAATACAGATGCACCCATATGTTTATCGCAGCACTATTTACAATAGTCAAGAAATGGAAGCAACCTAAGTGTCCATCAGTAGATGAATGGATAAAGAAGATGTGGTACATATACACAATGGAATATTATTCAGCCATAAGAAGAAAACAAATCCTACCATTTGCAACAACATGGATGGAGCTAGAGGGTATTATGCTCGGTGAAATAAGACAGGCGGAGAAAGACAAGTACCAAATGATTTCACTCATATGTGGAGCATAAGAACAAAGAAAAACTGAAGGAACAAAACAGCAGCAGAATCACAGAACCCAAGAATGGACTAAAGGTTACCAAAGGGAAAGGGACTGGGAAGAAGGGGTGGGAAGGGAGGGATAAGTGCAGGGAAAAAGAAAGGGGTCCTTAAGATTAGCATGTATAATGTGGGGGGGTGCATAGGGAGGAATGTGCAACAGAGAGAAGACAAGTAGTGAGTGTACAGCATCTTACTATGCTAATGGACAGTGACTGTACTGGGGTTTGTGGGGAGGGACTTGGTGATGGGGGGAGTCTAGTAACCATAATGTTCTTTATGTAATTGTAGATTAATGATAATAAAATGAATTTTAAAAGTCCATTTTAAGTGTATGGTTCAATAAATTTTGACAAATAAATACACTTCATAACATTCTCACAATCAAGATAAAGAGCACTTCTATCACCCTGAAGGCTTTTCTCATGCCCTTTTGCAATCATGAACCCCACCCTCTACCCTAGGCAATCAGTGATCTAGCTTCTATCACTATAATGTCATATAATTTCATATAAAAGGAACATTCAGTGTGTATTATTTTGTGCCTTGCTTCTTTCATTCAATATAATGATTTTGATTTTCTTCTATTTAGTTGTATGTATCTGTAATTACTTTTGTTTGGTGTGTACAATTCATTGTATCAATATACAAAGTTTGTTTATAGTATTTGAAAAGATTGAGTCTTATTCAATTATCTTATGTTGTGTTTTGTCAATGTCAATTAGTTCAATTTGTTTGTGTTGTTCAGACTCTGTATCTTTTTTTGTGTGTAGATACATAACTGAGAAAGGGCTTTTAAAATATTTAACTCTGATTGCAGATTTGACTATTTTTCCCATTACTTCTTTCAGTTTTGCTTTATGAATTTTGAATCTTTGTTATTAGTTGCACATAATTTTATGATTGTTGTATCTTTCTGATCAATGGTCTTTTTATTATTGCAAAATATCTCTCTTTATCCCTGGCAATACTTTTTTCTTCAAAGTCCACTGTTCTGATATTAATATAGCCATGTCTGCTTTCCTAAATTCAGTGTGTGCAATCTTTTCTTACCCTTCAACTTTTAACCTGTTTATGTGTTTATGTTTAATGTGTTTCTTATAGAAAACTTATATTGCATCTTTATTTTATCAATTTTAACAATGTCTGCCATTCTGCTGGAAGGCTTACTTAATTGACATTTAAAGCTGTTATTGATATGGTTGGGTTTAAACATATCATCTTGTATTTGATTCCCATTTGTCCGTGGGCTTTATTGTTGCTGTTCTACTGTAGTTTTATTGCACTCCAGGGTTATTCACATATTTTTTAGTATTTCATTTTATATCTTCTGTTGGCCAAATTACACCTTATTTATTTGTTTTTGGTAGTTGCTGTAGGAAAATAAAAATAGTCATCCTTCACTTACATCATATTTACAATTAATATTGAGTCACTTCACACTTCATACCTTTTTACACTCTTATTTCCCTCTTCATACTTTTCACTTTCACATCAAAAGAGTAATATATAACAGTAAAATTCCTTTTATATATTTTCCATCCTTTATGCTAGTGTCATTTTTCTTTAACTTTTATATATAGTATCAACTCTCTCTAAATGTTCTTCTTCTATCTTAATTAGACAATTATAAAAAAAATTGCAAGAGGAAAATATAAGCTTCTATATGTATACACTTATCTTCCAGTTCCTTCCTTTTTTGAATTCTTAATACATTTCAAGTTTTCATCTGGTCTAATGTTCCTTAAGTCTGACAAATATTTTTATATTTTATAATAGTAGTGCAGATCACTGATGCCAAATTATCTCAGCTTTTGTTTCTCTATAAGTTTTTTTTAATTCATCCACATTTTTGTAGTGTATTTTTATTGGATATAGAATTCTGGGTTGATTCCATTTTTCCTTGCTTCCATTCTTTATTATTAGAAATTAGACATGTTTTTATTTTTGTTTTCCTGTATGTAATGTTCCCACTCCTTGCCCCCTAGATGCTTTCAAGACACAGACATACTTGATTTTATTGCACTACACTTCATTGCCACAACTTTTGAACATATTTTCCTTAAATTATTTAGACATATATACGTAACTGCTAAAAACCTTTATTCTGCTAATTATAATATTGAGGAAATCTTAGATTAATTTTCAATTGCTTTTCTTGACTATGTGCCAAATTTACCTTTTTTTGCATACCTACCAATTTTTTATCATTTAGTGAAGATGATGGTTATATATTTTTAGAGACTCTAGTTTCTGTAATTCTCTTCTAGGGAGAGTTGATGTTTGTTCTGATGGGTAGTTCAACTACTAGCTGATTTACTTCAACTTGCCTAGGCATAGTTTTACATATTTTGGATTTGTTGATGTAGAAAGCACTAAACCATTTTTGTTTGACAGGATTCAAACTTAATCTTTCTGTGGATCTTATTGGTGCATAGTTTTAAGCTTTTTATGGTGGTTTACAGTAGAACTTACTCTATATCATGGTTTTTATTTCTATGATATCACCTTTTTGATGTCTACACTGTGTTAAAAAAATAATTAAAGAATTCAACTTAGGTAATATAAACAAACCTTATTTCATGCTTCATGAAGCGGACAGTTTCTTTTCCTTGAACTGAAAAATAAGGCTGAAGGCAAGAAACTTTAATAGGACTGTTAAGGAATAAAGAATAAGGAAGAGACAAATACAAAAAGTCTGATTGTTTGCAGTCACTTGGTCAACCTTGTCTGGCAAGAGTAAGCCCAGAGTTGGCTTGGTGTTTGGGGATTGGCTGACTGGATGGAGCGCATTTGTGATCAAGCAGAGGATTTATAAGAAGACGAAAGTTAACCAAGTTTTGGGTTGCTGACATGTCACCCCTGGTAGAAGTGGCTCCATTTCGGGCTTAGAATTTATTTCCACAGTTGGATGTCCCATGTTAACAAAGCCTCTAGAATTCCTATGACTCTCTCTGACTTATTGCTGGTAGATGTCATTAACTCTCAAGTCTATAACTTTATTTCTGGAAACCTTAAGGAGTCTCATCCTGTACATATCAAACCTACCCCTTGGTCAAAGACTCATGGGGAGCCGCACTTGGATTTCTGGGGCTCCCCCTAAATAAATCTCTGTTCTCCACTGACTTCCTAATCAGACTGAAGCTCTGTTAGCTGTTGTGGACTCTGATCTCTGCTTCTCCAGCTCAGACAATTGCACTCTGTTTAAATGCTTTTTGTTGCTTTGAGGTCAGAAATTTGCCTCATATGTTTTGTATAGCTTTATGGTTGCTTATGGTGCGAAGGCTTAATTTAGCATCACTTGTCCTATCATAGCCCATAATAGGTGGTTAAATAGAATAAATTATGTTGAATTTGTATTTTAACGTTCTTAGTTAAAATTTTAGATAGGTTCCTTTGTAACACATGGTTTTGCTCCAAAATTACATTTAAGCTAAGAACAAAGAGCCAATGGAAGTCTTTTAGAGGATATTTTTTCCTGGCTTCCCACCAGTTCCTATCCTCCCTCAATACATGATAAACACACCTCCATTTTCCCAGAACAGTGAAACTGAGAGAGAGTGAGAGAAGAGAAAGAATCCATAAACCTTTCTTTTAATTAATTTTAGGCAAGAAAATGGAGACTCTTCTTCAGATGACATGACATATGGGAGGAGAACTTGCTGGCTCAATGGCAGATGATCACAGATGGGGATGTGTTGCAAAGAATTCTAAGATGGTGGCCTTCTGTAAAGATTCTGACAACGTATCTGAGTTTGTATCCCTTTGATATTGTATAAGCATTCAATCTAGTCAAAGATGGAGGGCCATTCATTCATTAGTCCATGAGCCTCACCCACCATTTGTATTCTCGGCATCCCACATTGAAAGATGTTTCATATTTTAGCTAAAACATCTTTGTCATCTTTGACAGTTTAAAAACAACACAAATTATATAATCTTCCAGTTCTAGAGTTCAGAAATGCTATAAAGGTGTTGTCAGGCTGTGTTCCTTCTGGAGGTTCCAAAGGTAATCTGTTTCCGTGACTTTTCCAGTTTTTAGAGGCCGCCTGCTCTCTTTGGCTATGGCATCTTCCTCACATCACTCCAGTCTGTTTCTCTTGTCACATCTCCTTTTCTGACCCTGACCCTCCTACCTTCCTTTTATGAGGACCCCTGTATAACACTGAGCCCACACAGATAATCCAGGATCATCTGCCCACACCAAGATCTTTAATCTTGTCACATCTGCAAAGTCTCTTTGTCATATTAGAGATTCCAAGGATTTTAACATGGACATTTTTGGAGGTCATTATTCTGTCTCCCCAGTATATTATGTGGACTACTTACAAAACATTTTCTACATTATTATTTTCATACATCACAGTAAACACACAGTAACAAAAGTTTCCATTATTTTTGCCCTACAGTTGAAATAATTAGAAATTGTGGAATTTAGGAAATCAGAGAACCCTGGAAATTTAAGATTTTTTCTTCCAAATACCTCTTTGGTATTTAACACATTAGTGAGGGAGAGAAAGATGAAAGGAGGTTTACAAATCTAATTCAAGATTATCTTTAACAGATTTTTAAGTCTGCATCTTCTCAAACTTTCTTCTAGGCACATCAAGATGTTTTAATAAACTTTTAGAAAATTAAAAATGTGAAACTATACAAAGTATATTTTCAGCTATTTAGAAAAAGGATTATTCACACCTTCAGTGTCATATTAGAAGAGAACTGCTTGCAAAGAATATCCTGTGAAAGTCTCTCTTAGCTTGTCCTTTAGTAACAAATCACAAAGGTTATTTTTAGAACAAAGTAAAAATTTCCAAGCATGAGGTTTCTGAATGCATTTAAAACTTAAATCCATACTATAACAGATATATTGTTCCCAAACCAAACACAATATTACATTTGTAGATTAGTTAATGATTAACCATGCTTTTTATTCATCAATTAGCAATAAATTGAAAGAACTGAAAATTCATTAGGAAAAGTCATTGCCTCAATATAGCAAAAATATAAAGATTTTATTAAACTCCATAATAAAATTTTTACTATCACACCGATCTAAAATAAAACCTAAATTAGCCAAAACCCATCTCTATCACATACCGTATATTTTCTGAGATAGAATATAAGGGTTTTTTTTTAATGAAATAGTTCATGAATCAAGCAATATTGAAAATGTTAACATGTGGAATTAGGAGAACTCAGAGGTGAGTCTTTAGTTTAACCAGGGAAGAGTGGAGGTAAGAAGGTTTCTTGGAGAAAGCAAGCACTGAGCTAGTTGGGACAGGAGGAACAGGATGTTACGGGGGAGTGGGAAAGAGAGAAGGGATGCCATTTCAAACAGACAGGACAGTGTGAGAGAAATCAATAATTAGGTACTCTTTCTATGGTGAGAGAAAGAAAGTTGTTGTAGTGAGTTTAAAAGATGACTCTGGAGAGGTCAGTAGGGGAAGATTACAGAGTGTCTTAAACATCTCATGAGGAACTAAGAGGCCAAAGAACCAGAAAGGGGACAAGCGTTCTGTGGCTTTGCAGGAGCCCTCCGGAAGCTCTGTGAAAGATGGGAAGAATGATCAAGGACATCACTCCTGGGGGTGGGAAGCTAATGAAATGAGAGGTGCAGAGGTAAAGCTCATGAGGAGGTAACACCAGCCAGAGCAGAGGACAAGCTAGCTCTTCAGCTCTGGTGGAGAAGAATCAACGAAAGACCCATGCTTCTCAGTGGTTTCTGTTAACCAAGAAGCAAGTTCATGATGAAGATTACTGAAATTTAGGTGTATTTAGGCTTAGGTACTGTGGGATCTCCTGATGCCAAGAATTGGTGGCTAAAATCATGACAGTTGAAGAGATCACCAGACAGGACAGGGCATTGAGGAAAGTAGAAGCTTTAGGGGGCAGATGGTGGGTGCAGAGCATGGGAAGGAGACACAGCGGGCTGGTCATGACTATGAGGAGAGTCAGGTGAGCCTGGTGACAGAGGAGAAAAGACAACTGCTAACACATATGGCACTTCTAATGTGTCCAGTGCTCTGGGAGATGTCACATTTATTAACACATTTAATTTTCATAGCAAACCTACTCACATTTTCCAGATGAGGAAACGAGGCAGAGTATGTAAATAAATTTCCCAGTATCACACAGCCACTATGTAGGGGAGCTGGGATTCACACCGAGGCAGCTGGTACTAGAGCCTGCTCTCAAGGAGAAGGGAATGATCGCATTAAGAGGCAGCATAGAGATACTGCAAGGGAGGCACTGAGATAGCGCTACTGGATTCTGCACCTAGGAGTGAATCACCAGAGTAATTTCAGTACCAACAGATTGGAGGGGAGAGAGGAGGAAGAGAATGTGGTAAAATACAGATGAGGGCTGGCAGAGTTCTAAATATTTATTTTGTATAGTTGTAAATACAGTGCACATTTACACTTGCATTCCACAAATGTAAGAGTGCTTAGTATGATAAAATGCTAATTAGACAAACATGACCCCTGACCTCCTAAAGTTTATGTTTTAGCACCCATAACCCCACAACTTGTAATATTTCATTGATTTGTTTATTGCATACTGCTCTAGAGGAAATCAATCACTTGATGTTATAGTTATCCTCAAGGGAAGTGACATCTAATCTGAGATCTGAGCAGCTGAAATGAGCTAGCTGATTGAAGTGCTAGGGGAAAAACTTCCAAAGTGAGTAAAGGAAAATCCCCAAGTGCAGCTCAAATTCATTCACCCCAAATGAATTTAGCACTTTAAAGAAATAGTGAAGGAGAAAGAGGAGGAGGAGGAAGCCAGTGTAGTGGAAAAGAAAACTGTGAATTTTTGGCAAGCCAAGCAAGGAGACAGACAGTTCAGCATATCACTGCATGATGCAAATTTGCATCTTACTCCAGTTGCAACCTGGGAGTGACATGATTTGGTTTATGTATTTAAGATACTCCTTTGGCTGCTATGTGAAAATGGGGAGATAAGGTAATTGGGAGATTGAGATAATCTGGATCATGCATGGCAATATAGATGGGAGGGATTAATGCATTTGAACAAACAAAAGTTAACAAAATGAACTGGCAAAATATTATAGTAGGAATAAAAGCAGGGGTTTAATTATTTTACTAAAGGTGTATGGCTAGATTCTTCTTTCAAAATTAAAGGATCTCATGTTTGATTCAGAGGCAAAATACATCTCTATGTGTTCACAAGACACATGCAACAAAGTAACAAAGACAAATTGAAAGAGGGATGGTCAGAGTTACCAGGAAAATGCAGATCATAAGAAATCAGAAACCGACAGTATTATCAGAGAAGCAGAATTTGAAGTCAAAGCTGTTAATATGTGACAGAAGTTATAAATTGGCAGAAGTTATCATCCCCCCAAAAATACAGTTGTTATAATTTTTTATGTACTGATGGGGTTCAGGACATGCTACCCCCAAAATGTGGCACCTTGTGTATTGACTATCTTAAGTTGAAGGAGTTCGAGAAAACAGCAAAAGCAGGAAGGTCTCTCTGGCCTTGCTCCCCACACCTCTTCCCTGAAGTTAGGAGATACTTCTATGTGAAAGGCAATCTCCCTGTATCAGGAGGAAGGGAACATCCTTGTCACAAGTGACTGGGAATTTAGGGCTAAGGAAGCTATATAGACAAACTTTGTTACTTCTTCACCAGTTACTACCCACAGCCCAAACCTCTGTATCTTGTCAACTCTTTACAAATTTGCTGTTTCTTTGTCTAAGAGGTGCAAAAGCTTCCTCCTCTGGTCAATTCCTTGGGTCCTCATGCTCCTGTGAAGATTCCCATGTACATGTAACAATTTAATAAAATGTGTCTGCTTTTCTCCTGTTTATCTGTCATTGTCAGTTTAATTTTTAAACCCAGCCAGGGTCCCTAGGACGGTGGAGGAAAACTTCTTCCTCCCCTACAGTACTCAACAAGGTAACAACTTTCACTGAGGAAAATCTTTGGAAATACAAGATTTCCAAATCTTCTTTGATTTGCACATACAGTTGTATAGGAGAGGCGCAAGGTGTGTTAGCATATCCGCAGGGTTCAAAGCTCCTTTACATGGATCCTCATTCAAACGCCATAGCACTGTCCATAGGTGAACTGACCCACCCATAGACTATTGGTGTCCAACTTCAGGCCAGATTTCAACAAACTGTTGTATCACTCTATCATGCCTGCCCTGATAGGGTTATATGGTACATGAAACTTCCACTTTATTCCTAACTGCTGCACCCATTCTTGCAACGTACGTCCAGTAAAGTGGGTGCCTTGATCGCTCTTAATCACCTGTGGCCAACCATAGGCTGCAAAGAGATGCTCTAGGTTCCTTTTGGTGGTTTGCTGATCTGCACACAACCAATAGCCCAGTAATCATGCCCACACAAGTCATGGCATACCAATATCTTTCTCATATGGGAAGAGGTCCAATATAGTCTATCTGCAACCTGACAAGGGGTATCGGCCCCCTTATGATTGTCCCATGTTGCTGCGGGACTTGGTGTAAGTCCCTATTAGGGCACACAAGGCACTCTTTCTGGGCTAGGCTGACTTTTTCAAAGGTCAATAGCAAGCCCCACCAATGGGCTACAGCCCACATTGTCTTTTGCCCCACATGTAACAAATGCTGATGTAACCATTGGGCCACATCAGAGGCAGGCTTTCCTTCTAGCCAGCACATATGGGCCAATGTGTCTGCTTCATCATTCCCTGGGGATGCCAAAGGCAAATGGCTAGTCACATGATATATGGTAACAGTGTTAGTCTGACCAGAGGCCCATAGGTCTTGCCACAACTCTTGTCCCCAAAGGGGCCAGTGACCAATCACCCAGTTGACATGGTACTATGTCGGTAGCTACAGGGTCAAGCCCTGATAGATGGCCCAGCTGTCAATGCAGACAACTATGGGGAAGACTCCTGGGTGATCATGAGCCATACTGTCTGCAACTCAACCCATTGACTGCTCTTTCCCTCTCCATCCTCCATCCCTATTGTCTCAGCCTTAGGATGGAAAGCCACAGCCCTCCACCTTGGGGACTGCCCACAACTGGAGCCATCTGTATACCAAGCATCTTCAGATATAGGGGCTTTTCCCTTCTGATAAGGAGTCTCAGCTACCAGTGGCTCAAAAGCAAGGTCTTTCTGCTTTTCACTGGTATAGGTCACTGGCCCCAATAGTGTTGCAGTTCTACACTTAAGAGGCTAATAGAAAGTGTGCTACACTGCTGTAAATATACACCCCATTTGGCCAGTGTAGGTACCTGTGCCATGCCACTCCATGGCCTTTGGGTCCAGTCTCACACCCACCCAGCGATGGGATAGGTGGTTATTACCTTGGTTGGAGCTGTTCCAGCAATGGGCTGTGTAGCCAGCAAGGCGTGATACACGGCAGCCAGTTGCTACTCTAGCAAGGTGTACCAGACCTCTGCTCCTTTCCATAGTTGTGACCAGAATCCAATAGGTTGGAGTGTCCATTCAAGTCACTGCCAAAGACCCCATCCATAACCATCTTTGGTTACATGAGCATCTAGCTCATAGGGCCTTGATGAGTCCATTACATTCAAGGCCTGTATGGCCTTGACTGCCCACTTGGCAGCAGTAAAAGCAGCTGCTCATGTCTCATCCCAGTCCCACCTGATGCCCTTTCATATCAACCAGTAATAAGGACTTCAGAATTTGTGCCAAGTGTGGGATAAACACTCTCTAGTGGCCCAAAAGACCCAAAAACTCTTGTAATACTGCCGCAGTAGTAGGGGTGAGGAAAGCCTGGACCTTATCTATGACTGCTTCAGGGCTAACTTCAGTTTTACCAACCAGACAACCCCCAAAAATTTTACAGACAAACCAGGTCCCTGTACCTTGGTGCAGTTCACAGCCCATCCTTTTTCCTGTAGATGTTGCAGCGGTCTAGGAACTGCCCCTTCTAAATCTGTAAGAGAATCAGATGTGAGCATGATATCATCAGTGTAGTCATATAGCCGCACCATTTGTGGTTTCTTCCATATGGTCAAGTCCTGGGCTACAAGTCCGTGACAGATGGTGGGACTGTGGAGGTATCCCTGTGGAAGGACAGTGAATGTCCACTGATGGCCTTTCCACATGAAGGTAAACTGTTCCTGACTTTCCTGTGCTATGTCAATAGAGAAGAAAGCATTAGCAAGGTCCACAACATAATGATACAGCTCTAGTTCATGACTGAGGGTGTCTGTAAGGGCTGCTATAGAGGGTTCAGCTGCATGCAAAGGGGGTATGACTTTATTCAACTCCCTGTAATCCACAGTCAAATGCCAGGAGCTCTCTGGCTTTCTCACTGGCCACACTGGGGAATTAAAAGGACTATGAGCGGGCTTTATGATGCTTTCTCCAACTTCTGTAGAGTTTCTCCAATATCTTTGTGCCCCTCAGGCAATTTATATTGCTTAGTATTTGTCACCCACCAAGGTACAGGCAGAGCTACAGGTGGGTGCTTAGCATGTCCCCTCAGAACTGCCTTTACCACACTTACCCTCAGTCTGAACTCACCTGCAGTGGTCTGTAACCACAGGCCCTGCAGGATATCTACCCCACAAAATATATTCAGGGATGGAAGAAATGTACACAGTGTACACTTTTAGGGGTAAATGCCCTATCCCCAATGGGATCTGGGCTTTCTTCACTCTAATTGCCTTCCCCCCATAGCCATCTATCACGGCGGGGGTCGCAGGAAAATGCTCAGGGTTGCCATGAATCAGAGAACACTCAGTTCCCATGTCCACCAGCACCAGGACACATACATTCACAGGGGACCAATGGATTGCTAATTATACATGTAGCCTCCAGTCCCCACCATGTCTCCCAAGGTGGGGACCTTGACAGCCCCTTTAGTGGAACCATGATGCCCAATCGTCCTCCTGTGAGGGTGAGGGCTCAGGAGAATCCTGAGTACTATCCCCCCAGGAAGTTTTGCAGGGACACAGATTGGGCATGAGGCCTTGACTCCAGTTTCCATGTCCTGGACCTCAGCGGCTGGACCTGCTGCTCCAGCTTTAATTGATGCCGCAGTTCTAACAATATTCTATTGGGCTGCCTATCAAGTTTTTTTTTTCACTACCCTGGCCTTTATCAAATCAACCCACATCTGGGTCCTCGAGACCTTCACAGGGCCTTTTGCACCTCTCCTTTCAGTGTAGCCCATACTTCCCTCTGTGCCCTTATTGTTTCAACCTCCCCCAGATCTGCTAAAGTATGAGTAGCCTCACTTATGGGTTGCCTTAGGTGGGGGGCAAGAGTTGTCACTAGGGACCCAAAGAGAAATCTGGGAGCTGTATGCAGCACCAGATTTCTCATTCCTACAGTGAACACCTTCTCATCGGGGCCTTAGGGGTCCATATTATAGATGATATTTTTCATACCTAATTCCTGCAGTACATTTTGGAGCTCTGCATACGTTTTCCAACTACTAGGTAAATATGGTAAAAAAAACCCTGATTAGGCCAAACTACCCTGATGGCCGCAGTCTGCCATTCCAGGAGTGTTTGATTCCCTGAGGCATGATGGACATTTTTTAAATACTGCTGGAGGGAAGGGTGAGTCATCAGGGAAGCCATTCTACTCATCTCAGTACCCGACATAACAGTGTTTCTACCCCCATATCCCAGAGATGTAAATACCATGTAGGCAGAGATTCCGATGGCTTCTGTCTATACTGGATATTCATGTCCACCAGCTCATCCTGAGTATAGGGGTGGAGCATGGAGTGCTCCACAACCTGGGGAGTGGGCAGCTCCTCCCCCTCAGGAGCCTGTGGTTGTTTCATTTTTATTTTCTTAATTACAGCCAGATGGGCCTTTAATACAGGAGAGGATGGTACCTTATGCGGTGGCCCAGCAGCAGATCAGCCCATGTCCCTGACTCCTCTTCTTCTCTCCTCCCAATCTCCTGCTTCCCCATCTCTGGGGCTGAAGGCACCACTCTTTCCTCCCCCTCCCCCAAGGCCTCCTTTTCCTGCCTCCTCCCCTCTTGCTGCTGCTAAGGAATCTTCCAGGAGTGTGGCCTGTCTTTTCAGTAACTGTCTCTCTTCATTAATGGCATCCCATAGGTTATCACCCAACTCCTCCAAGTGATGCTGAAGTGTGTCTCTCTCCTGCCTAATTCCCTCTCTTTCCTCATTAACCCTCTCAATAATCTTCTTTTTCTCCTTGATAACATTTTCCACTATTTTGATGAAAAGAGATTCTACAATGCCAGCCACTACACTGCCACTTAGGGCCTCCAAGCAGCCCTCTATCTCATGGAGTACTAATTCTGCAGCTTCCGGTGTCTCCACCCTTCTCCAGTTCTGGGAAGGCTCTACCCCTCTAGGAGCTGCTTTACCCTAGACCAATTTCCCACAAGAGGCTCCCAAATTGGAAACCCCACAGATGGGGGGACAATAACATGTGAAGCTGCACCCTCTGCTGTAGCATCCACTGGGGCTTCCCCTGTTGCATCCACTGGGGCCTCCCCATCATCCACAGGGGGAGTTCAGGGCATCTCTCCATCATCTCTAGGGGCAGCCCTCTCAAAGGTCACACCCATTATGACAGATTTTAGGTTCAGAGGTCCTGCCAACTACCACCAGATGTAACTCTGGGGAAAGGAAATCCCGGGACAAAATACCTCTAAAATTGAAATCAGTCAAAGGGAGAAGTAAAGTTTGAAACCCATTTATTGCTTACAAATGTGGTCCGGGCAACTTCTCTCTCCTGCTCTGGCAGAAGCAAGCAAGACCTCCCCCCAACTTCTCAGGTTCAGATAAGCCCTGGGTCGTCCAGGTAATTACCCATTGATATGGAGATGAACTACCACTCTCCACCCCTTAGGAATGCCTGTTGATATGCAGATGCACTAAAGTCAGGTGAGGTATTCTGGAAATATTATAATTTTACCCACAATAGTCCATTTAAAAATGTAGTCAGAGCATCTTTTCCCTTAAAAGGATTTGATGTAATTCTTAATGATAAAAAACAACAGAATTAAAGCACATGTCATGAATTATATTCAGTTATTTTGTTGTTCTATAAAGATTTCTACAGTAAGAAATCATGCCAAGAAAATATATTTCATTTTCTTTTTATAGTATTTTACCACTAAGCTATTTATCTCCTTTTATTAATCTCTACCATCACCTTGTTGCAAGTTTAAAATGGGATTTCTGTTGGCCATATTTTTTTTCTGTAGCACTTTAATTCATTCTCACAATGCCACAATATCTAACTTGAGTTTGACATCTTACAAATCAAATGTTCAGAAAGGTTGAATTTTCTCGACCAGCTTTATAATATCACTTGAAATTCATGTTTGTCAGATATGTTACTTTTTTATGCTGTGGCATCACATGTAGATTTTCAATTGCTTTCTCCCAAAATGGGGTCATTCCTTTTCTTTCAGAAAAGATATAAAATGAGTTTCCTTTCATTAACTTGGTTTCCTCAGAAGCATTTTATATCTGTATTGTTTCATATATAATTTATAGTGTGGGGATTTTCTCTTTATAACAGGCTTTTCCAGGCACCTAGAAAACCATCTCAACATTTTGATATTTATATCTTCTGCAAATGGGAAAGGGATATATATCCAGGCATTTCTCTGTTGACAAGTAAACACTGTACAACTATTGGTTTTGAAAAGAAAAATTAAACAGGACCCAGGAGAACTAGAAATGTAGCTTAGTTTTTATCCACTGCCCATCTGTTCTGATTTACATCCAGGAAAATAAAGAGGGGCAACATATTTGCTTATTAAATAAAACACCAAGGGCCACCAAGTAGAGCAACACCATAAAAATCTCTTACCCCTACTGTGCATCCACTGTTCTCATAAGCATGGTGAAAGAGAAATGACAAAATAAAAGTCATGTACTTTTCAACAAACTTTTTGCAGACCATTCCCTGGAAAGGGGACTGAAAAGGAAATTAGTGTGAGGGATGTTTACTAGGGAGTTCTCCTGGGGTAAAGTCATGTGGAAAGAAGTGGAAGTAGATCAAGCAAAGGGAAGAATCATGCTGTGAGGCAGTCCACACAATGACACACCTCTGCAGACCTGTAGTGCATTCTGAAGACGGATAACTCTACACAGCTATCCCCAGGTGGGGTGACGGTGCCACACCTTTACGTGCCTCAGTCACCTGGGCCAGCTATCTTGGGAAGGGTGTGAGCTTGGATGAGGAATCTCTCAGCAGCTGGCTAATCCCTGAAGGGGATGACTGACAGCTGCCTACAGCCGCCCAGCAGCCCAGCTGAGAAGTCCTCTGTTCCTGAGCGGAATGGGGATCTGACTAGTGCATCACAGAATCCTCCAGAAGGCTAAAGAAGGGAACTTTATGTTGAGAATTGCAGACTCATGAGAGACTGTCAAAAAGGCTTTCAGTTCAATTCATAACATTTTAATCACTGTATTCTGTGCATTATGCTGGGAACTCAGGTTATTCCAAATGATTAAAACTTGTCCCTGTCCTTAGATAACCAATTACTTGTACAGGTTTGAGACAGGAATCAGTGACTCACTGCAAAGTAGAGTATGCTAAGTGACATAAAAAAAGTGAAGACACCTCAGAAATTTCCAGAGAGGAAGTGGTTTGTACAGTAGGCACAGTCAGGGAAGGTGTTGGGATGTGGGAGGCATTTGAAATAGACCTTAGACAGGGAGATGCATTCAAACAAAGGATCTCAGGTTTGCAGGAAGAGGGAATGAACTGGTACCAGAACTGTGGGCTCTTAGTAATTGTTCATGGATGAGGACCTAAGAATTCCTTTAAAACGTGGACAGTGTCTGCTCTAATTGTAGAATCAATGCCATAGCCATTGACATGGGGGGAGAGGGATTTTTCTGTTCTTAGAGCACTAGTAAAATAAAAGAAGCATTGCCCCCACACCACAAATCCTGTATGAATGTCCATTTTTCATGAAGGATGAAACACTATCCTAAGTGTTCAAAAAAAAGTAGAAGCTCCTGGGGAACTTAGATATACTAGAATATAAGTGAATAAACATATGGTGTGTGCTGGAAACACTCCCTGTACAGCAGGTGCCTGCACTGCTTGCATTAGAGCCACAGAACAAAGGATCTAATTCCCACCTGTGGATCTGTGTTTCTCCCATGCCCAGCTGAGCACCAAACAATACTCAGAGGGTCAATGCCTCCAGTGACCCTCTGCAATGTTCAGAGAGGACATTTACAGTTACCTCCAGCTCTTCTCCCATCTGCCTACTCTTGCCTCATTGTTCAAGCAAATCACACCTAACAACCTGTACGTGTCTCCAGGGCAACTGCTCTCAGGCTGTAGCTTTTGCTTGCGGGCACTTCTCCCTGGTACTCTGTCACTGTGCTTGCTGCGCTGTTCTCTAGGTCTTTCTTGTGTACATTGTCATCTTCCTGACCCAACTGTAAGTTCCTTTATGGTCCCAACACTTCCTTGCATCTTTCATGGCACTATCACAGTGCCATGACTCAGCAGGTGTAGAAGAATATCTGATGATTCTCACTGACTGAGCAACTATCCCCAATAGAGCATTACAAGATATTGTCATAGGGAGGCACGTACAATGCCAAAGTTAAGATACTTGGATGCAATTAAGACTAAGATTTGTGTTGCTACACCCTATACACTTTATGGTCACTACCACTTTTTAGATGTCATGCTCTCCTAGGAGCTGAAGCCCACCCTGAAAATGCTTGGGAAAGACACTGGGGCTGTAGACTCTGCACTGAGAGGAGCTGCGGTGGCTGCCATGTCAGGGCATCTTTGTGGGGGAACACATGTTCTAAAGAGAACTTTCCTTAAGTCGTGCTCATAGGTACAAGGAAACTTAAGTCAAAATCTGCATAAAATTTTCAGTAAAATCTGAAGTATTTACTAGTTAACTGTGCAGTTTGATATACTTTGGGGGTTAGTGAGGACCAGCTAAGTTCTTTAATGTGGGCATAGGAGAGATGGTCCTCAGGGGACTAATCACATTTGAGTTATGTTTTCCAGAGTAGCTGCGTCAGACCTATGCCTAGTAATGAACCTTGAAATTGTTTCCATCCGTGCTCTTTGGTCTGATTCCTGTGAAGCCAGGAGGGTGCACTGGGATCTACCTGGAAGAGAGCTAGACTTCAATGCACATATCCAGTGTCTTGGCTTCACACTTGGCTTATTTTTGTTTTCTTTATTTCTGTTTCTACATTTACAATTTCCTCATCAGCTTATTTATCAACTGCCTTAGAATTGTTTCTTATGAAGTTAGAAAAGGAAGCAAAGAAAGGAAGGAAGGAGAGAAGGAATAAAAAAATGGTTCTCAATGCAGTGAACTAGGTAGGGTAAGGCTAAGTGGTTTTTCCTTGGACTTAGCCAATGATGTTAGGTTTTTGCTGCATCCTCTTTCCAAATAAGCAGCATATCCAAAAGTATAAAAGGTTTACATTGTGAAGAAATAGCAAAACTTTTCCTCCACTGTAGCTATTGCTATTTTTTATTATATTTAATAAGAAAAAGAAACAAATCCATTAAGTGCCTGTTTAATAGCTGCTTATGCATATTTTAAAAAGAAAGAAGGGAGGAATGAGGGAAGAGAGAAAGGAAGAAAGGAAGAAAATAGAAAGGTGGCATCTGTGAGCCCAAAAGGTTTTTCTCAATTTTTTTCCAGGAACAACTCATGTATATTAAAGATTTAATCAGTTATTCAGGAAGAGAGGGTATATCAGAATTAGATGTGTATGTATGTGTGTGCTTGTTTCAAACTCTGAGACTCTCTTCATTCCACCATCCATCCAAGAATGTGGAACCACTTTACTTTTATTGAGATTTATTGCTTGAGTGGAATTTGCTGAAGGAAGCCTGTTGTTTCTCACAGGAGTGTTGGGACTTCATCAAAGTTGAGAACCATCGGTGTCCATGAAGTCAAATCATTCAGTAACAACTTAAAATAAATCAAACTAACTTTTCCTGTGTGGAGATCTTACACAGAATGGGTTGAAATTTTGTGTCTCTAAACACATTTTGCATTTGCTTCTAATATATCTGGAATGTTACCCCACTGGAAGAATTGTGTTCTCAGCTTGGGGAATTTGGGGCCATAAAGGTAAAGTGAAACACCAATCAAAGTGACGACAAGCCCATACATATAAATTTTCTTCCAGGTTTTCTCTCTCTATCTTAAATAATTCTCATCTTTTCCCTGAGACTTAGGCTGAGTCTTTTCCTGCTCTGTGTTTTCACAGGGTAGGCGGCCCTTAATAGAAGTAGGTAGAGGGTCAATTCTAACTACTATGTTGAAGCCCAGACCTTGCAGTTAGTTCTGTGTGACCAGTAAACCTAAACCCCTTTGGTCACCAGGACTGGAAAACCTCAGGCAGTCAGTTCCCATCCATTGTTCTGATTTTCACTTTCCTATTCCTTTTGGCCTGTGAGGATTTTCCTTACTTTTCTTAGTGATGAGCTAGGATTTCAAAGGCTCTGACATAAGCCAGCATCATTTCTAAGTCAGCAAAGGATTTTTCAATAATCAAGTCTACCATATTTCTGGAACTTTTTCAGTGGCACTGTTAAAATATTTTTTTCTGTACCAATAGATCATTAAGATTTCACTATAGAGTTGACACTCTCTCCATCTGCATAATTGTCAGGAGGAGCTTTTGCTTCTGATTCAGGAATGAAGAATTCATTCTAGGGACCATGACTCTCTTACCTCCTGAAGAAGACTGTGACTATACACTGACTTCTGGTATTAAATGAAAGTGTACTGGTTTCTCATCGATATTTCTAGATAAGAACATCACAACTTAAACTTCGGTGAGCATCTCAGAAAACTCCTGTGAATTACATTGACTTTATTTTTTGCATGTATTATCCAAATGCATTACAAGTAAGAAAAAATTGCTGGATTTGTAACCATCCACTTATTTTTAGCTAAATTAATTTTTAAAAGGACAAAAATATAAGATGCATAACACCTTGGGCATCATGTGAGGAAATATGAGAGAAAAGTGCCTCCTTAGGTGACTGCTAGAATACGGCTTTGAGACTTTCCTGGGATTCTCAATATCTGGGGGTTAATGGAAGAGTTAATCTCTAAGCCATGTGAGGGGTCAGTAGCCTCTTTTATTCTCTGTGCTTCCATCATAAATTATCTGGACCTCAGATTTTAAGCTTGACCTATGGCAAAGAAACTAAATAACTGTTTACTGTTTGTGGTAACTTTTGACACAAGCAATGGCTTTGTTAATCTGTTGCTACTTTTTTCTTTATTGAAGAAACAATGGTGTGGTTCAACTTCAGAAGACCCTCTGGAAGGAAAATGCCCAGGTCAGTACCAGTTTCCACAGCCTTAGAATTTGTTGCTTTATTTGCAAAATCAGAAATAATTCAACTTTGAGCTGCACAGAAAAAAAGTAATGTTTTTTCAAATACACAGTAAAATTTCATTAGTCTTTTCTGCTCACTTTTGTTTCACCAAGGGTTTAAGCCAAACTTAATGAAAAACCATTCCTTCTCACTTAAAACTTAAATATTTGAAAGTTAGCATCTAAACTAAGTTGCCATGGGGAGCAATTGTAGAATATTTTAGAGACTGAATTTCCACATGGTTAAAAGAATTGTCTATCTGTGTCTTGGCTGGCAAAATGCTAATTCCCTCAACATTCTCAAGCTGAGCCAGGAGTAGGCCCAGTACTTAAGACATCCTTCACCATTTATCTTTTTCTGATGCTTTTGTTTATTAGAAAGTAATGTTTTCTCCAACCTTCAACTATCATACACTGTCTTTAGAGACTATTTAAATTTGTTACAATGAGATATATATCCCAGCCCTAGCCCTAGTGTATTCTTGCATAAATGGACACTTGAGAATAGAACAACACAAAATGATGTCATTAAAATGTAACATATTGATTTTTTTGTCAGCAAATTTTTTAAATTTTGCCGTCTTCTTAATTATTTTTAATGAAGTGAGCCCATAGCTTAACCTTTTTGATGATCTCACAGACCTGTTCAACATATGGAAATCGATATTATTTACATTTGTTCAGAGCATTCATGACTACAGTTATTCAGCCAATAATTTTCTTCTGAGGAAGCCTGCATAACTTGGCATGGCCTTCCAAACAATTAAAGCATTTCATACTAAACTACTATTCATTAAGTGGCTAATATATGCTATCTTGTATCTTAAATCCTTATAAATATGCTTCAAGGTAATTATTATTATCTCCAGTTCACAGGTGAGAAAACTGAAGCCAGATGTTAAGTAATTGGCCCAAGATCACACAATAAGTAAGTGCCAGAGCTATTTCCAGGGCTGTGTGATTCCACAGACCTTTGCCTTTGTTATCCTGCTTGCACTTGGCCCCGGGGTGAACCAAGGCAATAATTAAATGATACCCACACTTGATTTATGAAGAAGGCATCTCAGTGGTATTTGTAAGAATGCACCCAAACTACCATGATCTTGATGGCCTGCTGAAAATCTAATTTTCTCTTAACACAGATATTGAGGAAAGAGTACTGGAAAGAGGCAGGAATTCTGGGCTTGGCATCTTGCTTAGGAACTTGCTCCTGAGTTTCTCAGTAGTATGACTGTGACTCACCCTGACTCCTCCTTCAGCCAGCTGCAGGGTGAGAACAGTTCAACAAACACTAATGAACAGGCACTTCCTAAGTAACCTACATCAGTGTTAGATCTGCAAACACAGAAACAAGTGCAGCTCACTCCTTAACCTTGAGGACTGACAATTTAATCTCATCTATGGAAGCACTGTCCTTCCCACTCCTACCAAAGGAAGTTGGGAGACACATTGGTCACACACCCTTCTGCTATAATTTCAGAACCGTAGGCTGTGTGTTCCATGCCTGCCCCATCACTAAGGCGCAGTTTGTCTGATTCACAGTGCCCAGATAAGGTGCCGTGGGGCAGGGGATCCTTCTCATGTTGCATAAATATCTTCCACCTTTATTTTATTGACCAGCAGGTGCTTCTCTTCTAAGAGTCAGGGTTGTCCTTGCTGCCTGAAACAGAGGGTTTGTTCCTTGTTGTTAAGAGTCTCAGTTGTCTGAGTTACTGTAATTCCTACTCCACTTTCTTTCATAGTTTGGTAGGTGTCCATTCTAATAAACTGTGTATTTGTTACTAACAATGTCAATGTGAGGCAAATCTTTTATAATGTCCCTATTTCAGGCTATAAAGGAGCATTTTATCACATCTTCCCAACTTTTCTTCCCTTATTTTTGGTGACTGTCTCTATGCTAAAAAACAAACATAATATCAATGTATTACCCCTTTTCAACATTTTTGTTTTGGAGATGACTCTACACAAAAAAATGGGGATCGAAATGAAAAACTTAATCTTGTATTTCAAGAAACATGAAAATTGAAACTATGTATTAAAACCAGTTGACACTTAAAAATCAAAATAATGATCTTTTTATAGAGAAACTGAACAGATCCATTGAATGGATCTTTTTAATACCCACTGTATTTCGGTAACACTTGTATTTTGGGCACTTGATGTTATTTAATATAATCCTCTCCTCTCCCTGCTGGGATCATCAGATCAATGAGGAACAGGAAGAGAGGTGAGCTCACTTGCTCACCATCACACAGCTTGTGAGTGACACTGTAAGCTGGAATGTGAACCCAGGACTCTGACGTAAGAGTGTCCCCTCATAGCACTAGGATACATCCACCCTCCCAGTGGCTGACACCAACATTTCTACTTCCCAAACATTCTTTGAAGCATTGGGAACAAAAGAAAAGGGGTCATGGCCATATACTCTAAATCAGTGCTCTCCAAAATGGCTTATTATATACTCCCAAAAGAAAGTTGCAAAAATGTATTCCATTCCATATTTTTAGGTTGCCACTTAAAATTTTTCATCATAAATTAAGTAATTATGAGGTAAATTTTCTTGAGTATTATAAATATTGATGACTTTAAATGAAAATTTCACATTATCACTTAAGTGCATGCATTGAATTTAATTACCATAGTAATTTGATACCAACCATCATCCATTTAAAACATAGACGAATAAATTCTTCAGCTGTTGAAAGTTTTATGTCCTTACCTTTTCTCTGAGGTTATATTATCATTCTACATATTCCACAGAAACTGTACCCTCACTGTTTACTGTGCTAAAAAGTCTTTTCTTGGTCATCTGGTCATTTTTTATTAAAAATATACATATATAAATTAATTTTCTTATTTTCTGTGACCACTAATTATGAATGATTAAATTTATTCTACATTGATTTATCACTACCATTTATAAATTACTTTTATTGTTTTTATTACTGATACTAATGGTAGTGGCAGTAAATACTGGTAGTAATTGGTGCTTTTCACAAGAATTTCAAGAATTAGTTCACATATTTGGGGATGAAAATTATTTGTTGGTATACCAAGAGAGGCTTCAGTACCAATTCTACTACCTTTAAAAAAAGTTATACATTGGTCCTAAGATATCTTGTTTATATATATGAATACATGGAGAAATGCATTTTTATTGTAAGAACATCCCCCAGTTTTTGAACTTCTTCAGGATTATGTGCCCCATAAATCCTATTGCGATCAACAAGTATTTCAATGATTGAATGAGCTGCAGCTGGTGAGACAATTAATCCTCCTAAATCCTCTCAATTGATGACTCAGCTAATCTCTCCTTTTATTTATTGAAAGTAAATATATGGAAATCACCTCACACAAGGAAGATCTGTTACCAGTTATTAGCAATCCATTTGCTCCGCCTCTGGGATCTATACCAAAAAGGCTCTACCAAGTGTTCTCAAATGGTCCTCAATCATACCTCCCTCTCTGACTTACTGTTTAAGCTGATTTTCTATTTTCAGAAGTAGTCAGAAATAAAGATATTAATCTAAATATACATCTGTCAACATACAAAATATTTGCTTTGAAGAGAGTTTCATTTACACCTTGGTGCTCCACAATTTATTCAGTTTAAAAAAAAGTTCAACCTAACCAAAAAATCTGATTTGTCAAAATCAAATGAATCCTACTGACTTTCTTTTTTATTTTTTTGACTTTCTTTTAAAAAGCCTGACTCATTTCAGTTCGAATAATGTGTTAATGTGAATTCTTGTGACACCCAAATCACTTCCAAATCTGAGTTCTATGATAGTCACAGGACGGAGAGCTGGAGCCCAGGAATTTGCCCCCCCCCCCCCCCGCTGCCCCTCTGCACCGCCCCTCAGTACTGCACACATCCTCCCGGCCTCTCCTGCAGAGTGACGCAGTCTCTGTCAAAGAAGTGAGCTTGTGAAATAATAGTGCTGTCACTCTCATCCCTCATTCTTAAACATGCAGTATCTGAAATATGAACATTCCAGGAAGGATTAAAATAGCTCATTTTTTAAATCAATCTTTCCTTTTACCAGAAGTATGTATAAATTAGGAAAAGATATCATTAGAATTGAGACATTTAAGGATAGATGGTTCTAATGCTTTGGATCTTTTGTTCCCCAGACAATGTGCCCAGGAACAATGAACCGCCTTCATTCTAGGGTGAAGGTGTGTCGTTCCTATGTGAGTGGGCAAAGAGGAACTCCACACAGAAACGTGCAAAAGAGAATGGTCTTCTACCTTAACTGCAGGTGTTTGCATTTAGGAAGAAGTACCTATGAAAGATGAAATTACAGAAATTGATTTCTGTCCCACAAAACCCTTGGAAAGTATGTGTATAACCCCAACTGTAAATGTACTCCAGTTTGAGGATTGTTGCTTAGGGTACAAGGTGAGGAAATTTCTCAATGTAATTGATCAAATAAGTACATTTATAAAATTTAAGAACTTTTGAAATTGATGGAAATTATTGCAATTTCAGGAAATCACATTAGATTGTGAAAGGTTTCTAATAACAGACCTACACATATCAGTAACATTGTTTTCTGAGAAATAAGATGTACAACTCACAGGCTATGGGGCTCTTAGAGAAGTCCTTCCTTAAGTGTGCCATAATTTCATTTAAACATCATAACAGAAATTTGTAAAATAATCAACCTATCAAATTATCTTTTTGAGGATATTACAGTGAGGCAAAGTGTGACTGATCTCTAAATGATTTAACCTATCACAGCTCCTTTGTGCAAATTTATTTATCAAGTTTCTCTCTGATAATGTAACTGGAGATGCCCTGGAAATCCTCCACCACCTAAGATGATAAGAAAAAAAAGTTGAGTTGTTAAACTGTCCTCAGTTCCCTCATTTCTCCTGTCTAACCTAGGAGGTTGGATTTAAAAATACACTCTAGAGATTTATAAGAATAAAGTCAACATTTGCATAGTATTACTAGTTGGTCCTGTCTTCCATATGATAAAGAACACTTTGGAAATTCATTTTTGCCAATTAACACATTCATACTCATAGATACCAAAGTGCTTTACTAAATTAATACTACAACAATACTTGGTGAGAGAGTTACACACCAAAAACAATTCTGCTCACTTGGGTGAAATTGCATTAAAATTAAGCACAAAAGGCATCATCAGATAGAATATGGAAAACACCCATGTCTATTGCATGGGCAGAGTATTTAGATAGCTCAATTCATTGGACAAGTATTTATTGTGAACTTATTCTAAGTCACTTTTTTATAAATGAAATGTGTTTTAGAACTTAGAGGACTCTTGAGACAATAATCTTCTGCCAAAGACAAGATCCCTCCTAATATTCCTAGGAGATAAATAAACAATCTCCATGTAGATCCTTCTCAGGCTGGAGTGTGCGCTGCCTTGCAAGGAAGTCCGTTCCTTGTGGCATTTCTGAATGATTTGTAACCTGTGATTTTCTCCCATAATTACATGTCTAGAGCTAATAACTCTTTTCCCCATGTGATACCACAAATGAAAAAATGTGTTAAGGTACTAGTACTTAAAATAAAATAAAAGAGATACCTGCTTCCTCTCTCTTATCATCTCCTATTTATTTCTCAAGGCATGCAATTTGTTTTTTGTCCCCATTACTTAGCTGAGGTTGTAAGAAGGTCCACAGATATCTTCTGATTATCACACATTTGCAGTCCTATGTCTGACAACTCTTTACAAATACTTTTTCCCTTAAACATAAACCTTCCTTTAGCTAGCCTCCTCTCCATCTCTTCTCTACATTCTAGAACCATGTTTCTGAAACTCTTTCTAGCTGTAAAAATTACCTCAAAACCTTACTTGCTTCAAACAATAATGAACATGAATAATCTTGCCATGTCTGTGGGTCAGGAATTTGAGAACAGCTTAGCTGGGTGGTTCTGGCTCAGGATCTCCCCTGAGTTTACAGTCAAGCTGTGCAGGGCTGGAGTTACCTGTTGGCTTTACTGGGGTTGGAAGATTCAATTCCAAGATGGCTCATCTACATTTCTGACAAGTTGGTGGTGGTTGGGTGTGAGGGCCTCAGTTCCTCATTTCATGGGCTTCTCCAAATGGCTGCTTGAGTGCCTTGATGCAGCTGGGTTCCCCAAGGGGAAGTGATTCAAGAGAATGATGTCTTTTATAAGTTCAAGGCCTTTTTTTATAAGCCTCTGTATGTCTTTATACCTTATTGTTTGTTCATGACCCCAGGCTATTTATAGTTCCAAAAACAGGATAATTTAAATTTGAAACAAAGGAAAAATACCTATGCAATATTTATTAGCACTTAGTATAACTAAAGTGAAAACTCCATGTGTACTATGGAATTTCTATAACCTTCTTTTAGTCAAATAAAGCCTTCATACCCTTTCTTTCCCCTTTTTACTTTTCCCAATAATATTGCAATACTTATTGTAGTTCATCCTGTGCAATTTATTTTTTGAAACTCTCTCAAATCTTACAACTAACCTGTTCAAATTCAGTTTACTGGGTTGAGCTTAACCTGGCAATTTGCCAAGAATCATGTTAGATCTGGCTTTTGCCTCCAGTGATGGAAATGTTTCATCTGTGATGGACTTAATGCAGAACAGGTGCCTCCCCACATGGTGTAATCTCTAAAAGGTCCAATCTAAAGAAAATTCCTGAAATCCTCATAAAATGCAACTTATTTATAGGCACTAACTCACATTCTATTCTTGAGATCTGAAACATCTCTGTTAATAGTGTTACCTGAAAAGTAACATACCAAGCTCTCAACCTTACCTCTAGTTGATTATTAGCTGGGTTAGTCATCACAACTCAAGCTGTGTGAAGCTATGGCTCCACACAATGAATAGGTGGGTGTCTTCTGAATAGAGGTGAGGACATTTAAAAAGACTTAGTGATCAAAGTGATTCTGAGACCAAATTAAACCACTGAAAATAAGGTATGAATAGTCAGGGGGCAGATGAGCATTTTGGAAATAAGAATAAAAGAGGAAAAAAAGCAAGACTGATGGGTAAAGAATCCTGGGAGATGAGGGTTACCCATTTACCTATGCACAAGCAGATGGCTTTCCAGTATGTTTTGGGTACTCTCAGCGCTCCTGGTCTTATATGATAGGGGATGGTTTTTCATTGATCTCTCCACACTCCCATCTCCCTCCCACTCAAGACCAAGGTTAGAGAGTGGTCCTGCTATGACTGTGCTACTATAGAGTGGGGCAAGTTCAACTAACTCTCATCTACTCAGAATACCTTTCTTGGTCTTGTCATCAAGTACCTGTCTGGGCTGGACCACAGCAGAACCTTCATGACAACTGGCACTGGATCACAAAGTCCTCAGGATGAGCTTAACAGGGAACCAGGATATTGGCCCATACATATAACTCTTTATGTTTGTCTCTGTGCTCCTTTTTATTTTTATTACATTTCTGTAGACCTGTGGTGTTGGGAAATTCAGGATGTATTTGTTCCAGACAGTTGCTTATCATTTTGTCTATTGCAATTTAGAAACAGGAGTTACCATTTTTCAGGAAGAAAGAAATTGTCAGAAGTTGGTTGTTTTCTCCATATGCAATAATGCTTTCTCTTTCCCATCTTTCTCAGGAAGTATAACCTCTGATGGTTTGAGCACAATGTTATTCATACCAGTTTCCAATCTCACAACTGACTTTAAGAAAATATCATCAGTTATTTCTAGAAAACATTTAGCCCTGAAAGGAGATGATTATAATCTATTGTTCTTTCAGCAGCTAGTAGCTTTTGAATGGCCTCCATCACCAGAAGATATGGTGGGTTTAAATCAGCAACATAAGCCTGTCTCGTCCGATGTACTATCAAATATAAAATCCAACGTAGAGAAGCACCATGGCCATCACAAAAAGATGTTTATTCCAGGGCCATAAACTCATGATAAATAAACTGACAAAAAAGTCTATTCACTTCACATCAACAAGCATCAGCACATACTTGACCCACATACAGATCTAACTGGGAAGATTTTTTAACACAGATCCCAGGGCTCCATTTTAGCAGAATTTAAAAAATAAAAAAATAATAGCTAGGCATTCTTCAAAGGCATAGCTAGGCTTCTGAGCCATTAAAGTGGCTGGAAGGTCATTTGTAAAGGAGGTGGAATTTGAGCTAAATTTTAAACTCAAAGGGAAGGGTTTTGATGGAGGAATGAGAGACAAGGGTATTCTGAGTAAGAAAAGACAAGACCAAAACCACTGAAATGGGCAGACATGGTGCACAGGGAGAGAGCACCAGCATGGCCTGTTAGACGCGAGGGGAATCCAGTTAAAAACAAGGCAGGTGTTGGAAGTCTATTTGAAGAAGAACTTGGGCTTTCTATTTAAGACTCCTGTAAAATACACAGTTTAAAAAAACTTTATCTTTGAGCAGTAGGAGGCTGAGAGGACTTAATCTGACATCTTAGAATGATTGTACAGAAGGGAGGGCTCGTCTTTAGGAGACCACTGCAGTAAGCGTGGAGCAAAACTAGAATTCATGGACAAGGGCCCTAACTATGGGAAAAGGCCATGAATTTCCACTAATAAATATATTTTCATTTCCTATTGCAAAGTTCAGGCCATTAATTATATCTAAAAAGGTAGCTGGGGGTAGCTGCATGTATGTATGCAAGGAGTTGGAGACTCCAGCCAGACTGGTGCTACCTCTGGCCTCCCTTCTGCTGCTTGAAGATGCCAAGGTTTCTCCTGCTAGCATTCTTCTAGAATCTCCCACCATGGTCTGCTCCACTGCTGCATGCTGGCATGAATAGCTTGTTGCAATCATTAAGCCTCAGCCCAAATGTTCCCTCCCCATGGAAGCACAGTCCCCCAATCCAAAAAATCGTGGGTCTCCTTTTCTCTCCAGTTCACACCCCCTGGTTTTCATCTAGGGCTGATCTCCATGATGATGTTTTCATCTATGGAGTTCATTTATTTATTTCTATCTCTCCCTAATAGAACATACAATATAAAAGAATTAAGGGTCTTTGTTGTCTGTCCAGGACTTTATATCCAGTGAGCCTGGCACACAATACCTGTTCAACAAATCATGGTTGAATAAATGAATGAAAGGTTTTATAATCTATTGCTCCATTACTCTTCTCTTATGCCTTGTTAATTATTGTATCCTTCTTGCCAGCATATTGCTGAAGACTAAGGAAGGAATACATAAGTGGAAGATCATATGTTAGAGATGATTGTTCTCTAACCTGCCAGTACTGAATACAATAGCCTGTGCTTTTTGGACTAATGAGTAGAGAAATTACCTAGTAATTAAAATCTTGCCTCAGATTCCATAAAGAAATTAAACTCTTTACCCTCAATAATATTTGTCAGAAATTCTACTCACTAAATATCCAAACAACTAGTTGTACCCTCTTGGATAAGTCATTACTCTGTAAACGACCCTTGGCCCTGCCTCTTGCCCCTATTCCTTCAGGCTCCAGTCTCCCTCATCCTACTGTGAGTTCTGGACTGTTTCTTGATGGAGGACCAGAGAGGGCAGGACTCTGAGGTGCAGTGAGAGACAAGGAGTCCAATGTGTGTCCTAGCTTAGATCCTCCTTGTCACAACCTTGTGATGGACATTTAGAAAGGTTTGTGCTTCGAATAAAACCTGGTCATTTTGAGGATAATCTAAACTATTTTGTTTGATCACTTTTCTTTAGCTTCTTGTTATTCATCTATCTACTACTGAATATTTGTGGAATTTTTCTCACTTTACAATTAAAATAACATTGTCCCTGCCCACTGAACTCTCAGGCTTCCAAAACAAAAATATTGGCGGGGGAAAGAGGATTTCTTTAAAGTGAGGCTAAATTGACTTCTGTAAGCTGGGTTCCTCCAAAGTTTCTCAAAGTCCAATGATAAATACTGTTTCGATTAGCAAAAGAATTCTTAGAACATCCAGTGAGTTTATAAAAACTAGCTAGTCTAATCAAAAGGTTATATCGGATACCGTTATACATGAGTTTTTGTCTCTCTTATCGATGTGTTTCTTAGAAGGTAGAGAGCACAATAATAGAGATCAAACATCAGTCATGTCATGGAGCAAGCAGAGTTTGGAAGGAATTACAGTAAGATGAGAGTTTCTTCCGGAAGTGTGGTGTATTCTTCTCTCACGCATTTTTTTTTTTTTTTGGAAAAAAATCTCTAATCCCTGTATTACTTCAAGTTTTTAAGCTATGAAAGGTCAGGGCCTGTATATTTAAGGAAATGAAGAAGGGAAATGTGTATAGCAATGTTTATTTTCAATTACCACAGTATACGATGCAAAAATATGTGCTTTGATTTATTTTTACTTTGTGACAGCCTGAGATTTTCATATATCCTCTTTTCATAGGATAAAAATGGTTTTTCAAGGTCATTATTTACGTGATATATGAAGAGGATGTTTTAAGAAGAAAGAATAGGTAGAAATGCTGGAACATTTCTTCAATTGTGACACTGAATTCCTAACCAAAAATTTATATCCTTTTTTGGTGGACTATTAAACTCCACAGAAGCTATGGAAAGCAATTTCAGAACACAACAGGAAATCTAAATATATTAGTTTTTTATTACAGATAGTAGGGACTCTCTCTCCACTGGGGTGCAGATGGTGACTAACAGGTTGGGCTTATTAAGCACCATCTTCGTTTTTCAGTGGGATGTAAAGTCAGGGTTCTCGAGATATTTCCTCTGGCAAATCTCATTTCCAGACATTCCTTATTTTCTCTCAATTAAGAAAAACAAAAGTTTTTCTCCTGAAGTGTTTTCACTCTTTTAAATAGCTTCTTTCAGGGCTGTGCACCAAGCCAGTAAGAAATAAATGAGGTTCAAGTGATGCTGCCGCATGCTTGACAGAAATTGTATTTATTCTCTTTCCAGAAGCCACCCTAAGGAGCTGAAACTCATATCCAGAACATTCTAATACTTAGGCGTGAAAAGAACCAAAGCCTTAACGTTATTCTACAAACTTATACCAACCAGGTAATGGTTGCAACAGAAACAAAAATAAGTAGGACTACATCAAACTGAAAAGATTCTTCACAGTGAAGGAAATCATCAACAAATAGAAAGCAAGCTACCAAATGGGAGAAGATATTTGCAAATCTTATCTCTGATAAAGGGCTAATATCCAAAATATATAAAGAATTTACAATAACAAAAAGGAAACAGTCCAGTTAAAAAATGGGCAGGATCTGAATAGACATTTTTCCAAAAAAGACATACAGATGGGCAACAGACCCATAAACAGGTGTTCAACATCACTAAGCATCAGGGAAATGCACATCAAAACCATGTGAGATATGAGAATGATTACTATCAAAAAGATAAGAAATGTCTTATTATGTGAGGATGTGGAGAAAAAGGAACCCTCCTACTCTTGTTGGTGGGAATGTAAATTGGTGCAGTCACTATGGAAAACAATACAGAAGTTCCTCAAAAAATTAAAAAGAGGGTTACCATATGATCCAGCAGTTTCACTTTGGAGTATTTATCCAAAGAGAACAAAAATCAGTAATTCAAAAAGATATATGCACCCCTGTGTTCATTGCAGCATTATTACAATAGCCAAGATATGGAAACAAGTGTCCATCAATGAATGAATGGCTAAAAAAGATGTGGTATACATATATTAAAAAATGAAAATTTGCCATTTCCAACAACATGATGGACCTGGAGGGTATTATGCTAGGTGAAATAAGTCAGACAGAAAAAGGCAAACACCATATGAGTTCATTTGTATGTGGAATTTAAAAAACAAGACAAACAAAACTAAGCAAAATTCATAGATATGGAAAACAAGAGTGGTGGTTGCTGGGGAAGATGGGAAGTGGATGGGAAAAAAGTCAAAGAGTTATGAGCTTCCATTTGCAAAATAAATATGTCATAGAAATGTAATATACAGCATGGAAAATATAGTTGATAACATTGTATTGCATATTTGAAAGTATAGAGTAAATCTGAAAAGTTCTGATCTCAAGAAAAAATTGCATAGCTTTGTATGGTGACATGATAACTAGACTTATTGTGGTGATCATCATTCTGTTGTATACCTGAAATGAATATAATTCATTATATTCAAGTATACCTCAGTAAAAGAAATAGTAAAAAACCCCCAACAACCCACATAATGACAAATGAAAGCAACTCAAACTAGAGCAAGCATTTAATAATTTTGCAACCACAAAGGCATGACACAGTTCATCTTCTCTAGAAAGCAGCCAGAGAAAGACTAATTTTTCAGATTTCCTGCCAGAGCCCCCAAATGATGCAGAGAAGCAGCTGCACCTCAGTTTCCATCCTACACAATCCCATGTTTAAAGGAAAGATAATAATTTATACATACCCTGTAATGATCTCTTGCTGAGAAAGTAATTGCTCTCATTTAAGAGTATGTATCAATGAATAATGATGAGATTGCTTTCAATTAAGTGAATGCTGATACAGTAATGTTCCGATATGCACACACAGATTTGGTAAGATAATGATGTTTCTTGACAATCAACATTTTGAAGGCAATAATTTGTCTGATCATGGTAGCTCTCAGTGTTGGCAGCTTAATGCTTATTGCCTTTTTGTCCTAACTGATTTTTTTGATCTAATGAAATGACAGCTATCTTACATTTAAAAGGGCAGTAACATTTTCTCTGTTATTGACAGGTGTCCTTGCATCTACCATTTTCTATAAATGGCTCTGCCTACCAGACTGCCACATGCTTAAAATGAGACTCAGTCACCCAGTAAGCATGCAATTGCTAGCTTCCTTAGACTTGTTTGAGCAGGTGAAATTCGCAAACATGGTGTTACTTTTTGAAAGCGTACCTCTAAAGTTGGGCAGCTTGCAACACATATTTAAAGGTTTCCACTCAGAGAGCAGCAAGGTAAAGAGAAGAAAGAATATTTTTTATGGAAAACTCTTGGATACAAAAAGGCATCCTACTGTATAGGATAATATATTTGTAAATGACATATTTGACAAGGGGTTAACATCCAAAACATATAAAGAACTTAAATACCTCAACATCCAAAAAGCAAAGAACCCTATTAACAAATGGGCAGAGGATATGAAGAGACAGTTCTCCAAAGAAGAAATTCAGATGGCCAACAGACACATGAAAAGATGCTCCACATCACTAATCATCAGAGAAATGCAAATTAAAACCACAATGAGATATCACTTCATACCAGTAAGGATGGCCAGCACCAAAAAGACTAAGAGCCACAAATGCTCGTGAGGATGTGGAGAGAGGGGAACCCTCCTACACTGCTGGTGGGTATGTAAATTAGTTCAACCACTGTGGAAAGTAATATGGAGGTTCCTCAAAAAACTAAAAATAGAAATACCATTTGACCCTGGAATCCCACTCCTTGGATTTACCCAAAGAATACAACTTCTCAGATTCAAAAAGACATATGCACCCCTATGTTTATTGCAGCACTTTTTAGAATAGCCAAGAAATGGAAGCAACCTTAGTGTCCATCAGTAGGTGAATGGATAAAGAAGAAGTACATATACACAATGGAATACTACTCATCCACAAGAAAGAAACAAATCCTACCATTTGCAACAACTTGGATGGAGCTGGAGGACATTATGCTCAGCGAAATAAGCCAGGCAGAGAAAGACAAGTACCAAATGATTTGCCTCATTTGTGGGGTGTAACAATGAAGCAAAACTGAAGGAACAAGATAGCAGCAGACTCAGAGACTCCAAGAAGGAACTAGTGGTTACCAAAGGGGAGGAGTGTGGGAGGGTAGGTGAGGAGGGAGGGAGAAGGGCTTTGAGGGTTATTATGTTTAGTACACATGGTGTGGGGATCAAGGGGAGAACAGTGTAGCACAGAGAAGGCACATAGTGGATCTGTGGCATCTTGCTGCACTGATGGACAGTGACTGCATTGGGGTATGAGTTGGGACTTGGTAATATGGGTAAATGTAGTAACCACATTGTTTTTTCATGTGAAACCTTCATAAGAGTGTGCATCAATAATACCCTAATAAAAAGATTTTTTAAATATAAAAAATAAAATAAGCTGCACAATTCAAGTCCACAATGTAATGACTATTGCAACTTATTTGTTTACTCAACACATTTTCACTGAACATCAGTTATAAGTCAAGCGCTCTTGCAAATGTGGGCATTACTTCAATAAACAAGGCAAATATCAAGCCTGCCCCTTTAGGAGGAAAACAACCTTCAAATTGAAAAAAAAATTTTTTTCTGAGAAACTATGAAGTTTTGGTGAAAAGAATTTTGAGAAAAGTTACATGTTTATTTTCTGTAAACTTTCACAGGTGTGGCTGAGCACATTGCTTATCTATTTTTTAACTGAATATACTTGAAAACCATAGCAGAGAAAGTATCACCAATACTCCCAGAGTCCAAAGCTGACCACTGATAACACCTGGCCATTGAGATCCAGGCATTTTTCTATTAATAACACACATGCTCATATGTATTTTAAATCCTACAGATAAGCTCTGGGAGCCAGGAGCAGAAGAATAGGACAGGGTGGTGCTCAGGCCACTCACCCAGGAGAGCCAGGGTGGGCTTGGCGTGCAAATGCGGAAAGGAGCATCCTGGAAATGTGGCCTGAGACACGGGGGCCAGGGGGATGTAAGAAGAGAGGAGGGGATGATAGGAGAGAGGAAAGGAGATGTCAGCAAGGGACAGCAGACAGGAGAGCAGGAGAATAAGGGCCAAGATGTCCCCAGCATGGGCCCCTGGCAGGAGCACAGTGCGTGGCCCTCCACACTAGAGTGTGATCCCCCTCCTGCACCTGGTCCCACTTCAGCTCCAAATGTGGCCTTGTGCACTGGCGTTTTCTGACCAAAGTGTGGATGCCAGTATATCCTATGGCCCCCTTCCAAGGGATTTGTGGCCTCCTGCAGTGACAAAGGGAGGACATATGCTAAGGGACAATTGTGAAGGCTCAGTCCTTCCTTCTTCACAGATTCAATCTTGACACTCAGAGAGCTCCCAGATGGAAGTGGAAAGGGAGGTAGTGATGTTATTGAGGGTCTTGCTTCAAAACACAGAGGACCTGAGGGATGGTAATTGGAAGTGGCTGAGCTAAAAACTTCCGAGTCAGCAAGAAACGGCTCCCAAGACACTTTGCATTTCAGCTCTTTTCCTGCACCAGCAACAGTGAAAAGCTGAGCTCAGCTCTCTTCTTCCCTCCAGGGGATGGAATTTATTCCAGATTGACTTTGTTGCCTCCCAGGGCACCCCTGCTTCTAAAATTCTCTTGTCCTTACTCATCAGAATGGCATGTTTCTTTTTTGAGAAAATTTCCAAAATAGGGAGCTAAGGTTTACACATGGCTCAGGCACTGACCCCCTCTGGGACTTCAGGGAAGACACTAGACTGCTTGGTTTCCTATTCACTTCTCTGTAAAATGCGGAGACAGTCTGGTTCCAAGATGCAGGGAGAGTGCATCTGAGGTAACAGTCATGTCAGCTGAGCCACTCAGAACTGGCTGACTCACAAGTGCGATGCCCTCTTACCTTTATAGAGAGCAATGGTCTTTGAACATCGCCCTTGTTCTTGCTCTATCCTTTCTTGGATTAAGAACCAATAACAACAATTTGTGCTTCTGGAGTCATCAGTGTTTAATCTGAAGTGCATTCCTCCCTCAGTCACCTGACAGCTAACTTCGTAAACTGGACACAGAGGAGAGCATACGATGTATGTCCCATGACTACAACTCTCAATGTTTTTCTTCAGGGCCAACTTTTTGTACAAGTGTCTACATTCCCATTAGTCTGAGCCACAAGATATCCTTGCGTCTGTCTTCAGAAGTGTGAGGTTTGACTTCTAAGGAAAAAGGAAATCAGAGAAGTGGACTCTGTCACCAGTACATCTCTAACGGGAAATGCAAACACTTTTTCCCCTTTGGCGGTCTCGAGAAGTCTGGTACCCAGGATTAATCTGCTGCTTCTCAAGCATAGGTTTGCTATTTTATAAATGGTGAGCTCTGAAAAGGCAAGGCTGAAAAATTCTTGCCTGGGATGCATACACACCATGGTCCCACTGGGGAAAATGTTTGCAGAAATGAATTTTCCACTCTTTGAGAAAATTGCTTAGGGGAGAACATTAAGATAGAGATCTGTTTAAACTACAGAGGGAGAACCATCCTTTCCTTTCAATTGTGTCCTTCCTTGTAAGTAAAACATGACATGGCCAATGTCATCAGTTATAAATACAAAAAAAAGTAAAATGAACTGATGATAATGTGTACCATTGACATCTAAGTAATTTGATATATACTACTTCTTATGACTTGGTATTTGTAAGCTAAACATAGTAAATGGTCCATTGAGTATTGAAGGGAGGGCTTTACTATGTTTTAATTTATCTCTGTTCTCTGACTGCTTCTGCCATATTTGTATGCAACACTCAGAAGATGAGGTTTCTAATCGGCCTGCTTGCTGGATCACACTTCTAGCTAATAGTTCTAGGAAGCCATAGAAAGAAGACTCTAGTGTCATAATTCAACTCTCTACAGAGTTTTGTGGAAAGAAATGCAGTTGGAAAATAACGTCTTATCAGATCATTCTTCAAGGCATGTGGCATGTGCCTCCACCACATTTAAAAATTGATTCAGGATGATTTAGTAACTCAATGTGGAGAAACGATTAGTGACTGGGAAGCATGCACTGTGTTCTTCCAAGCCCCTTAAGACATTAAAACAAATTAACAACAGAGGTATTCAGTGTTCCAAAATGACTGTTAAAGCTAAGTTCCTTAGAGGCCGTAAAAAGTCACTCTATCTAAAGGAGCCAGACCTGAATCAATTCAATCAAGTGTGTACAGTGAGCTCCACATGGCTTTGGAATCACTTTCCAAGCTTGTTTAAAAAATCCTCAGTAGAACTTCTCAAAATCATTATCTGTACTTTACAAATGAGAGGATTGGAATTTAGGAATATCAAGGCATTCACCTG
Organism: Manis pentadactyla; assembly: GCF_030020395.1. Lineage (NCBI taxonomy): Eukaryota > Metazoa > Chordata > Mammalia > Pholidota > Manidae > Manis > Manis pentadactyla. The sequence goes on along the minus strand of NC_080021.1, from coordinate 81,224,803 downwards.
ATCTTACACAACTGGTAGATAGCAAAGCTAGGACTAGATCTCCAAGTTTCTTCAAGTCAACTCACTGCCCACTTACCTAATTTTTTGAATACCTTGTAACTGCAGTACTGTGTCATATGGTGGGTAGATGACTCTTCAAAGGACAGTAGAAACAAGAGTTGTCACTCCCACTGTCCATATAGTGTTGGAAGGCAGATATTCATGAAACCAATAAACCTGAGTAAATTTTTAATTATAAATTATTTTATTGAAAGCCTTTTGAGCAAGTGACATTTTAGGCTGAACCTTGAAGGAGTCAATTAGATGACAAAGTATGTGTGGAAGGAGGCAGGGGCAGAAGGGAAACCAACATTTCTTGCACCTTTCTTAGTCTTAGGTAACTAGCTCTCAGGGCTCCGTGGAAGACAGATGGAGAAGGTCACTGAGTGAGCATAGCACCATGGAAGAGCATGGCTTCCCAGCCACCCAGCTGCAGCATAGAGCATCATGTCAACCATGAATTATCTAGGCCAGGGCTTCTCCAAGTGTAATCCCCAAACCAGGAGCAGTTTTATTTGGGAAACTGTTAAAAGTGCAGATTCTCTGATCCTACCCCAGATCTACTGAATTAACACTCTGGAAGTAGGGTCTAACAATCTGAATTTTAGCACTCCCTTTAAGGGTCTCTGATGACTAGTGACATTTGAGAACCTGATCTATGTTCCCTTGAGCAAGTCACTTCACTCCTCTGAGTCTTCATTTCTTTAGCTGTAAAATAAGGCTAATTCTCTGAAGGGTAAATGAGATATATTTGTTAAATACCTGTCCTTAATTAATGATGTTATTATAATAGATAAGGATCAGTAACTCCTCTTGAGGTAGTCTAAGTGGGTAGAAACAAAGGATGGAAACAATTACAGCACTGTGAGATGCATGTGATGGGGCACACAATGGGAGCCCTAGGGGGCTAAAGTCAAGGGGCTATTCTTGGTGCTGAGACTTCCCTCCATCACCTTCAGGAAAAACAAAATCACTATTTATTTTGTAAGTTGGGAATTTTAGTGTGGATTTTTGAAACCACTTGTCTGATTAGTCAATGATGTCTTTGACCAAGCTCATATGTATTTTTATATACTCACACTTCAGTCTGTCATTTGCTGATGTTTATTCAGTACCTCAGCTGCCATCCATTTCAGTGAGCCACACAGGGCTTCCTTTGCCCACTGGCTCTGTTTTACCCTGAGCCACAGACGTCTTCACTGAGCAACGCCAAAGGTGACTCCAGAGAGTTGTGGGCACTCTGTAATTAGCAGAAAAGTTTGAACTTCCATCCTCAGCTGCTTTAAAATTAGAATTCTGCTATTTGGAGCTGACAGCCTCAGTCAACTGCTGATTCTTAGACTGAGGTTCGTTAAAAAATTCCTGTTCTGTTGTCCCACATATGCAGATGCCTGGTATACCTCTGCCAAATGCATTTTCTTAATGTGAGAAAGCTGTGTGAATTTCTGAGCTCAGCTTGCCTTAAGTTCTTGACAAACAGTCACCCCAAATGTGTCTCTGCCTTCAGTTCTGTTTCCATCCTGAGTCATTCACAGCACAAGTTTGTGGACTTAACGGGGGAAGTCTGGCATTTCATGGGCTCAGCTAGTTTAAGCTACTCCAGAGGGAAATTCCATTCAGAGGGTGCTTTGTGGAAACCACGTGGGTAGTTGCTCTCCAGTTGAAGTGGGATCCCAGAGGTGCCCAAGAAAGACCGAACTTGGGAGGTCTCCACTTCTTAGCCACAAACCACAGGCCAGAGGCCCCATCCTGCATAGAAACCCATGATTTCTATTACTTCACTATTACTTCTATTACACTTCTGAAGTTGTACTTCCATTTTAAAAATGAGGGAATTTTATTTCCTTCTGTGCTGAAGAAACAGACTAAAGGAAACTGAACCAGCCTGGCCAACAGCAGCCTCCAGAGCCAAATGTAAACGTGCCGTATAGATCAGAAACCTCCCCATAGTTCCTCAAGAGACACACCTAGCAGCCACTGAACGAAGAACAGAAGATGGAGAAGGGCCTCTGGTGGCTCTCTCGGGTCAAAGTGGTCATTCCCAAGTCAGAGATGGTGAAAAGTCCAGGAGGAACAATGAGGGAGTCCTGCATGCTGGCAGTGCTATGAGAACCTGATTGAATGTCACTATTTTCCCCCACCCTGTTATTATTTCTGGGTGGTGCCTAGGGTGCTGGCTAATACACCACTGTTTTCTCTCCCACTATTGATCAAATGCCGCCCTATTAGACTCCCTGATTTTCACAACTCTCTCTTGAACTGCAATACCCACATGTATTTGGTGGCATTTGCTTGGACTGGCTGTTGCTGCTTCTTGCTGGCTGAAGTGAAAAAATGACAGGAAGCAGATGGTCTTTTTGGTGGGTTGGGGGACAGGGGAATGTTGATTTTGGCCCTTCCCCTTACAGGAGACAAGTTGGCCATTCACACATTCTCCATAGACGCCTTTGTTGATTGGCAACTGCTTTGACTGTGACTTGGAATTAGTCAATACTAGTTATGGTTTGTAGCACTTTATGAATTTGCATGGAAAGTGATGATTCAGTCTAGGGTTCTGTACACATCTTACAAAGCCTATCTTGTTTGTCAGAGCTCATTTACTTCCAAAGGATTAAAATGAAATCTCTCTTCTCAGAAGCCAAGGGTAAAATAGCTAATGTTAGCTCTTTAATATGTGAATTAATATGTTTTCTCCCAGGCAAGCAAGACTCTGAATTTTTCCCATTGTTCTTCTTCAGAGGAAAATAATTAAAACCATAATAACAAACAAACATACCCATAAAGTTTTTATTGGAGCAAATTATGTAATATTAAAATAACAAAGGAACTTTAAAAATCCCACTTTTAATTTTCCCTTTATTCATTCATAAATTACACACATAAAATCTCAAAAATTGCTTTAAAGAATCTAAATGCTTTCAACTCTTATCCCTGTTATTTTTAATTTCTATAACACAACCTTAAAAAATATTTAATAGATTTTCTATTTTAGAGCAGCTTTTAAAGTTTATAGTAAAACTGCATAAAAGCATAGAGAGCTCTGATATGCTCCCTTCCCACACATAGCCTCTCCTATTATTAACATCTTGCATTAGCTTAGTACATTTGTTGCAAATGATGAACAAATGTCAATACATTATTTTCCACAGTTTGCATTAGGCATTACCCTCTGTGTTGTACTTTCTACGGGTTTTGACAAACATATGTACTCATCATTATCAGGTCATACAGAATACTTTTCTTCCCTTAAAAATCTACTGGGCTTTAGCTACTCATCCCTACCTCACCCCAAACCCACCATGAGCCCTGGCAACCAGTGATCTTTTTACTGTTGCTATACTTTTGCCTTTTATAGAATGTCATGTAGTTGGAATCATCCAGGATGCAGCCTTTTCAGATTGAATTTTTTCACTTAGTAATATGCACTTAAGTTTCCTCCATGTCTTTACATGGCGTGATAGCTCATTTCCTTTTAACACTGAATAATACTCTGAGGCAGGTAATGGTGGGAAGCAGGCAGATAGAGTTCAGGGACCTTGTAAGTTTCACGGCCCTTATAAATTTCAGGGACCTGGAACTTTCAAAAAGCACCAATCCAACTCAGCCATTCAAAAGTACACTTTGTAGTAGAGCTTGAAGTCAGGGAGCATAAGTCCCCCTGCTTTATTCTTCCTTCTCAGGATCGTTTTGGCTATTTGGGGTCTTTTGTGGTTCTATATGAATTTTAGAACTCTTTGCTCTCATTCATTGAAGAATGCTTTAGGTATTTTGATAGGGATTGCATTGAATCTATAGATTGCTTTAGGCAGGATGGCCATTTTGATAATATCAATTCTTCCTAGCCAAGAGTATGGGATGAATTTCCATTTATTAGTGTCCTCTTTGATTTCTTTTAAGAGTGTCCTGTACTTTTCAGGATATAGGTCTTTCACTTCCTTGGTTAAGTTTATTCTTAGGTATTTTATTCTTTTTGATGCAATTGTGAATGGAATTGTTTTCCTGATTTCTCTTTCGGCTAGTTCATTATTATTGTATAGGAATGCAACAGATTTCTGTGTATTAATTTTGTATCCCACAACTTTGCTGAATTCAGATATTAGATCTAGTACTTTTGGAGTGGATTCTTTGGGGTTTTTTATGTACAATATCATGTTATCTGCAAACAGGGATAGTTTGAATTCTTCCTTGCCAATCTGGATGCCTTTTATTTCTCTGTGTTGTCTGATTGCCATGGCTAGGACCTCCAGTAGTATGTTGAATAAAAGTGGGGATAGTGGGCATCCTTGTCTTGTTCGTGATCTTAAAGAAAAAGCTTTCAGCTTCTCACTGTTAAGTATAATGTTGGCTGTGGGCTTGTCATATATGGCCTTTATTATGTTGAGGTACTTGCCCTCTATACCCATTTTGTTGAGAGTTTTTATCATGAATGGATGTTGAATTTTGTCAAATGCTTTTTCAGCATCTATGGAGATGATCCTGTGGATTTTGTCCTTCTTTTTCTTGAGGTAATGGATTACTTTGATGGATTTTCAAATGTTGTACCATCCTTGCACCCCTGGGATGAATCTCACTTGATCATGATGGATGATCTTTTTGATGTATTTTTAAATTAAGTTTGCTAATATTTTGTTGAGTATTTTTGTGTCTATGTTTATAAGGGATATTGGTCTGTAATTTTCTTTTATGGTGGTGTCTTTGCCTGGTTTTGGTATTAGAGTGATGCTGGCCTCATAGAATGAGTTTGGAATTATTCCATCTTCTTCTACTCTTTGGAAAACTTTAAGGAGGATGGGTATTAGGCTTTCACTAAACATTTGGTAAAATTCAGTGGTGAAGCCATCTCATCCAGGAGTTTTGTTCTTAGGTAGTTTTTTGATTACCAGTTCAATTTTGTTGCTAGTAATTGGTCTGTTCAGATTTTCTGTTTCTTCCTGGGTCAGCCTTGGAAGGTTGTATTTTTCTAGAAAGTTGTCCAGTTCTTTGAGGTTATCCAGTTTGTTAGCATATAATTTTTCATAGTATTCTCTCATAATTCTTTGTATTTCTGTGGTGTCCGTAGTGATTTTTCCTTTCTCATTTCTGATTCTGTTTATGTGTTTAGACTCTCCTTTTTTTCCTGATAAGTCTGGCTAGGAGTTTATCTATTTAGTTTATTTACTCAAAGAACCAGCTCTTGCTTTCATTGATTCTTTCTGTTGTTTTATTCTTCTCAATTTTATTTATTTATGCTCTAATATTTTAGATGTCCCTCCTTCTACTGACTTTGGGCCTCATTTGTTCTTCTTTTGCTAGTGTCATTAACTGTGAGTTTAGACTGCTTATATGGGATGGTTCTTCTTTCCTGAGGTAGGCCTGTATTGCAATATACTTTTCTCTTAGCATGGCCTTGGCTGCGTCCCACAGATTTTTGCAGTGTTGAACTGTTGTTTTTATTTGTCTCCATATATTGCTTGATCTCTGTTTTTATTTTGTCATTGATCCATTGGTTATTTAGGAGCATGTTGTGAAGCCTCCATGTGTTTGTGGGATTTTTCATTTTCTTTGCATAGTTTATTTCTAGTTTCATACCGTTGTGGTCTGAGAAACTGGTTGGTTCAATTTCAATCTTTTTGAATTTATTGAGGCTCTTTTTGTGGCTTAGTATATGATCTATTCTTAAAAATATTCCATGTGCACTTGAGAACAATGTGTATTCTGCTGCTTTTGGGTGTAGAGTTCTGTAGATGTCTGTTAGGTCCATCTGTTCTAATGTGTTGTTCAGTGCCTCTGTGTCCTTACTTATTTTCTGTCTGGTTGATCTGCCCTTCAGAGTGAGTAGAGTGTTGAAGTCTCCTAGAATTAATGCATTGCATTCTATTCCCCTTTCAATTCAGTTAGTATTTGTTTCACATATGTAGGTGCTCCTGTGTTGGGTGCATGGATATTTATAATGGTTATATCTTCTTGTTAGATTTACCCGTTTATCATTATGTAATGACCTTCTTTGTCTCTTGTGACTTTTTTTGTTTTGAAGTCTTTTTTGTTTGATACAAGCACTGCAATTCCTGCTTTTTTCTCTCTATTAGTTGCATGAAATATCTTTTTCCATCCCTTCACTTTTAGTCTGTGTATATCTTTGGGTTTAAACTGAGCCTCTTGTAGGCAGCACATAGATAGGTCTTGTTTTTTTATCCATTCAATGACTCTATGTCTTTTTATTGGTGCATTCAATCCATTTACATTTAGGGTGATTATCGATAGGTATGTACTTATTGCCATTGCAGTCTTTAGATTCGTGTTTACCACAGGTTCAAGGTTAACTTCCTTACCATGTAAGAGTCTAACTTAACTTACATAACATACCATTACACACACAATCTAAAAGTTATTTTCTTTTTCTCCTCCTTTTTCTACCTCCTCCATTCTATATATATTAGATATGATATTCTGTACTCTTTGTCTATGCCTTGATTGACTTTGGGGATAGTTAATTTAATTTTACTTTTGCTTAGTAATTAGCTGTTCTACTTTCTTTACTGTGGTTTTATTACCTCTGGTGCCAGCTATTAAAAGTTAGGAACACTTCTCTCTATAGAAGTCCCTCCAAAATAGACTGTAGTGATGGTTTGTGGGAGGTAAATTCTCTCAGCTCTTGCTTATCTGGAAATTGTTTAACCCCTCCTTCAATTTTAAATGATAATCTTGCCAGATAAAGTAATCTTGGTTTGAGGCCCTTCTGTTTCATTGCATTAAATACATCATGTCACTCCCTTCTGGCCTGTAAGGTTTCTGCTGAGAAGTCTGATGATAGCCTGATGGGCTTTCCTTTGTATGTGATCTTATTTCTGTCTCTGGCTGCTTTTACTAGTCTGTTCTTATCCTTCGTCTTTGCCACTTTAATTACTGTATGTCTTAGTGTTGTCTTCCTTGGGTCCCTTGTTTTGGGAGATCTGTGCATCCCATAGCCTGAGAGACTATCTCCTTCTGCAGATTGGGGAAGTTTTCAGCAATTACCTCCTCAAAGACACTTTCTATCCATTTTTCTCTCTCTTATTCTTCTGGTACCCCTATAATGTGAATATTGTTCTGTTTGGATTGGTCACACAGTTCTCTCAATATTCTTTCATTGTTAGAGATCCTTTTTTCTCTCTGTGCCTCAGCTTTTTTGTATGCATCTTCTCTAGTTTCTGCTTCATTTATTGTCTCCTCCACTATGTCTAATCTGCTTTTAAGACCCTCAGTTGTGCTCTTCAACAAATGGATCTCCGAGCAGAATTCATTCCTGAGTTCTTGAATATCTTTCTGTACCCCCATGAACATGTTAATGATTTTTATTTTGAACTCTCTTTCAGGAAGACTCATGAGGTCCATGTCATCTTTCTCAGGAGTTATATTAATTTTACTTTGAGCCAGGTTCCTTTGGCATTTCATATTTGTATATGGCACCCTCTAGTACCAAGAAGCTCTACTCTCTGGAGCTTCTCAGCCCCTGAAGCAATATTGGGAGTCACAGGGGAGTGATATTGGTGCCTCGGGGAAGGAAAGAGCTGTTTCCTGCTTCCTGGCTGCTATGCCTGTCTCCACTGCCTGATCCAGTGGGTCAAGCACACAGGTATAAGCCTCTATGCTTTGCATTTGTAGTTGCTGTGGACAGATCTTTCCTCTAACTAGCCTAATGCCAGGGCAGAGTTTGCCAGTTCACAAGCCAAATGGGGCTGGGTGGGAGAAAGGCACAGTAGGCTGTGTATCATGGAGGGGTTCCTTGGAGCTGTGTCACCAGCCAGGGAGCTGGAGCACCTGGAAATGGTAAAAGCTCCCAACCTGCTGGGCAGAGTGAAACTGGAAAATTTTGTCTACCTGTCCTTTCTCCTGAGCAGTAAGCTCTGTGCAATCCTTGCCCCTTTAGCAGCTGTCTTATTAAGCGCTTCCTTGTTAGGTAGTCTCTCAGACTGCCTGCCTTTCTTTTGTCCCAGAGTGGCAAGATATGGATCCCTGCTTTCCACAAGTGGCTGGAATCTCAGTCTCTCCAGGAATTCTGCTGTCTTAGCTTTCCAGTCCCCTAATAATGAGAGTATCATGAAATACCATGAAATGTAGGTTTTTGCTCCCAGTGCAGATCTCTGGAATTAGGTATTCAGCAGTCCCAGGCCTCTACTCCCTCCTCACTCCATTTTTCTTATTCCTGCCAGTGAGCTGGGGTGAGGGAAGGGCTTGGGTCCTCCCGGGCCATAGCTTTGTTACCCTGTTCCGTGAAGTCTGCTCTTTTCTTCAGGTGTATGCTGTCTGGTGCAGTCCTCTTTCCTGTTGATCTTTTAGGATTAGTTGTATTATATTTTCATATTATATGCGGTTTTAGGAGGAAGCTTCTGTGCCGCCATCTTTTGTGCAGCTTATTTAAAAAAAAACTTGTTGTATGTGTTCTTTTCAGAAAGTTCCAAAGGCTAGTCTTCATTTTAGTGCCTTATTTTATAAAAATCACTTAGGTACTTCTTGAAATTGCAGATTCCTAGGCATTTCCAGATAGTAGTGATGCTGGGGTTCTGGTTTGTGGAGCAGAAGGATGAACTTCGCAAACACTCAAAGTAGGAGAGCAAAGCAGAGGCTTTTATTTAGAGATAAAGCAAGAGTACAGAACTCCTGATTGTGCCAGGAGGGTACAAGAGAGTCCCAGAGTGGTGCGTTGTCTTGGGGTTTTATAGGCAATTGAGAAACAAAGAGCTAGGGATGTACACCTGCTAAGTAGTCCCAAAATGTTTATCTTTGAAGAGACATTAAGTTTCTTATTAGTCTTTCTGTTTATTTACAAGAAATGTGCAGCTCTGATTTCCTCCCAGAATAGCAGCTTCCTGGTCTGGGAAAATATCAGTCAAGGCTGTCTGCTTTTCTCCCAAGGTGGGCTGAGTTATTGTCTGTTTGTTAAAGAGTATGTTAAGAAAGTTACTTTATGACAAATTGGGTTTTAAAATGCAATCTTATTTTCAAGATGGAATCATTCCTCTTTGTTTTGGGCTTGCTTGTTATATTTTCCAGGTTGCAAATCACTTGATTAGGGATGGAGGAATAAAAGCAGCACCTGGGTAAAGTAAGAAAAATAAGCTGGGCCACTAAGCAGTCCAGAGCAAATCTCACAATGGATTATTTTGCTTTGTTTTTCCAGAGGCCCTCAGCCTACTCTGTCTGAGCCCACGGTCCCTGTCTCAGTAGGCTTCCGAAGCCATCCTTGAGCCTGAATTTTTAACAAGTTCCCCAAGTAATTCTAAGGTGCAGTAGTTTGGTGACTGACACATCTTACAACTCTTAACTTTGTAATTTTGGAAAATAGATGTCTCAGTAAGTGATCAATCCCTTACACTATTTATTTTTTTTAAAATCAGCACTTTGGATACACTTACACCTAACTGTGCCTATCAAGTGATTTTTACCCTGAATGTAGAAAATGGAAAAAACTCCACAAAGGGTATGTTTCTATGCATCTACTTTGTCAGTGATATATATCCCTCCAAGTGCTCAAATCCCTCCAAGTCCTTAATGAAGCAAGATGAGTCGGAATCTTCTTCTTTTATCCCTATCAGTTCAGAAAAAATCCTAGTGGTAAAGAGAGAAAAGCCTTCCTTCAGCATAAGAAACAGCATAATATTAAGGATATGTGTAGTCTGTAACCTGTGCCAGAGCTATTTTTTTAATCCACATAATTAAAAGGAAGTAATGATGCCTGGTATCCAAAAACTATTCATACACATTCAAGATAATTTAAAGATATGTTAGTTACTTTCCTAATACAGTTGGTTGATCTGGGTTAATATGAGTTTTTATGCAAATACATAATAAAAATATGTTGGGTTTCTAATAGAACATAGTGGGTGCCAAGGGTAAGCTATTATGAGTTAAGAATTAAATATCAGATCTAGATGGACCCTTTGGACTAATTTTTGTGTAGTCTAATTCTTCCATTTCACAAATGAAGAAACTGAGGCTGACAATCATAGAGAGTCCTGCACAGGGAGTCAGTCATATCTTTGCAGTGGAGTGAAGCAGTTACTTCAGTTTGGAAGCTGTATTCAATCAACACATGCTAATGCTGACTCTCGTGATTTAAGAGGAGCACACATTTCCAATTTGTCTAGGGGTGCTCCAGGCTAGTAAGTCAGCATTTCCGTTTAACCCACATTCTTCCTGTTTCTCAGTTCTTAGTATTACCTGAATATTTGAATGCTGTGTAAATTGTTTCCTTTGGCTCTACTTTAAGCCAGTACAGTACTTGGAAAAAAATGTTCTTCCAATCATTTAATTGGAAAGGTCCACAACTTATGCCATGAGACTGAATTTCATCTTCAGTTAAAATCTCATTGAATGATGCTTGCCTTTTAAAACACATGAGCAAATTTACCTCTCCATAAAACAGAAGCAATTATATCAACTCACTCCTTTCCTCTGCTCCCTGATTCCACTCAAACTCAGAATGATTTTACGTGAAACAGCTAAAGATTTGTTTAAATTAAAGCAACAAAATTTTATGATTTACTAAGTAACTGAGTATCTAAGGCAAACTGGGGACACACACCACAAGTGGTCAACAGGAGGCTGTGAGCTCATTGGTGACTGTTTGCATTAGGAAATGTAGTTTCATTTTCTAGCCTGTGTTTGAGGAGGTGAATATATCATTCCAATACAAACATTCTCAACCTGTGTAGCAATTTATTTTAGGAAATAGCATCGCAGGTTGAAACTGAAGGTTAATTGCAACAAATAAACCACAGATTGTTCAAAAATAGGATGTATACCAGGAATGAGGATTACTAAATTCAATATGTCTCTGTGTCAAATTTTAAATATTCTCCAATTTTCTCTTCTCCTTTTAATTATTTCTTTCAAAATTTCCAGACGCTGTATTGGAGCTTCTCTTGAGTTTTGAGAAAACAAAATATATCTCAGTGCTAGAGGCTTTGAAGTCAGGGTTTGAAACCTAGCTTTAATTCTTAGTTTTGACCCCAAGCAAAGTTGTCTATCTAAACCTCAGTTTCCATGTCTGTAAAACAGTATTATGTGCTGCATAAACTTCTGTTAGGATTAAGTAAAATGAAGTGTGCAAAGCACTGAGCCTGGCATAGAATAAGCCTTAATAAAGTTATAATGCTGAGAAACTCCCATAAGGCACCAACTTCTCTCATTATAGCAACAGGTAATGTCAAAGAACAGGTGGGCTTGTAATGTCATCAGTTCTCCTGTTTGGTCAGCCAAAGGCCTACATCACCAAAGCATTTATATTTTCAGTAGGTGAAAGTCATTAGGAAATAACTTTAAGAGATTATCACCAAGGGTAGAAGTTTGTAAAATAATAAGCAAAATTTTCTTGTGGCTTCTAAGAAGTTATTTTACTAATAGTCAAGTTTTATTGTTTTATTGAAAACAGTATTACTAAGCATTTGTATTAGAGGAGATTATGTACTTTCAAAATGGGCATTGTATGCTGGGATTTTGCTAGGTCATTAATGGTACAAATGCTTCATAATTTTCTGAAAACAATAAATTGACTAACATTGGTACACTTCTCCAAACATCTTGGCATACTTGAACTTCTCTAGAGATTTTGGTTGGAGGAAAATATGAAAATGACATCATTTGAATTATTAAGAGTAATTTTTTTCTAGGCTTTCTTTTAAAAATGTAGACACAATTAATATGAATATGGGAAAATTTAGACAAACTTGGTCACTAACTGCCAATGGTATTGTAGAATAACAGTGTTAAGTTTGAAATTATTCCTTGTTAAAGTAGATGGGAAAACATTGTTGAGGAAAGAATGTGGACTGTATTTGGTCCAGAAAGCCTCAGACATATGGGGCATGTGTGTGGAACAAGTTAGGAATATATGTCACAAACCTCAAGAGAGTTCTAAGACAACTTTCCCAGCCCCATGTACCTGTCCACATCCTACTTTCTCTACAAGAAGTTCAGGTGCCATCTCTGAATCTTTTCCAGAATATTCACCTCACTCACCAAAAAGTGAGTTGCTCACATAACTCATTGTAAACACCTTGTTATGCAGCACTTAATTACATTTGATTGTAGTAATATGTGTATAAGTTAATCTCTGTCTAGACTGTAAGGACAAAGATGGGTAGGGCCCAAGCACTTAGCACATTTATGTTCAATAATTGTGGAAGGAATCAAGCCTAGGGAAAGGATGGGAATCAGAGAAAAATGGGTGGGAAAAAGGTCAAAAGAAGACCTCAAGTGAGTGATGACTGGTTTCTATGGAAGACCAAGTCTACCGATTGCCATTATTTAAAGTTTCCATGTGAGCAAGACAGAGGTAAAGATATGGAAAGGGAAATATCACACTTTCAGTGACCTGGTAATGTTGAAGAAGGAATTGTGGGCCATTGACAAGGTGAAAACAAGACTAGCTGCCTGGATAAACTTGGTTCCAGAAGACAAACTTTATATGATCATAATCTTTCAAAATAAACTGTACTGTAAGCTTATCATCAGAAATAGCTAGGGCCCCCAGTTATAATTACAATATTTCCTTCTTCAGTCAGGATATTTTTATTAATTCACTTGCCATTATGTTAAAAATACAGAAACATTTTATCATGTTTATGAGTTTGACAATCTGCAGTTATTATTCTGAAGATAAATAGTTTTAACTCATAAGAAAATAAAAAAGGTTAGTGTGGTCATAACTAAATCTCTTATTCCTTTATAAAAATCACATCTGTAAATAAGCATCTTTTTCTTTTCCTTTTTTTCCAATTTTCTTTCCCTAATCCAACTTTTTAATATGTGGCAGATCATTGATTTAATCACAATGGTCACCTGCAATAGAGAGCATGTGATGCCTTTGCTTGGCCTTCAGCTGTAGGCTGGACTTACACCAATTTCCTCACTTCCAAATTTATGAGGTTATTTTCTCTAGAATAAAAAAATGATTTTTTTAATCAAGATGATTTTTTTTCAAAGAAATTATGAATAATTTTGTAGTTTAAAAACATATTGCTCTATTTGTTCATGTCTAAAACATACAGTTCTGTCTTTAGTTAATACATCTTCTACTTCTCTGATGTTCCCTTTAATGTTTAGCTGTCATACTTCACTTTTTTATCTGTTCTGATCTTTAAGGAGATTAAAATGTTCCATATAAATACCCACTGGATGTAAATATTCCATCGCTTGTGCGCTTGGCTTGGAATTCTGAAAGTTATTTGGAAATTGGAGATAAGGAAGTTCACATCAAGGGAGGTGAGTTACCAGAAAGGCTGTCTTTTCTCTGGATAGCAGCTGAAGGCACAGGACTATAAGCCCTAGAGGTCCTAGAGAGAGGGGTGGCACTTACAGGAAATGCAATAAGTTACATCACTCAGGACTATTATGGTCTCTCCTTTTATTGTAATTGACCATTGTCGGTCACGATTGTCCTACCCCCCCGTCTTGCAGGCCAGTTTCTTTGATCTGGCCCCACCTGCCTCCAGCCTTATCTGCCCACTTCTCACTACAGATCTCTAAGCAAACCAGGTGCCTTTCTGCTTTTGCCCTTGCAGAAGCTATTACCTGTTATTTAGATAGACTCTGCCTTCCCCCTTGGACTTTGAACCACCAAGGACATTCTATTATTCCTTCAAGGTGCAAACCAAATGCCCTCTTTCATGAAGTCTTCCCAGTGTTCAAGTCTGGTACCTGGACCAATTTCCTGCCAAATGATTGTGGTTCCTAAGGTCAGGTTGGCTCATCAGACCAGGATTCTCAGTCCCCAATAAGGGTTTATCCAGTCCCTGGATAGGGTTAGGTAGCTTGAAAAGTCCCATGATCTGGGTTTCTCATCATACCTACCCAGCTTAAATGAAAATAATCGATTCTCTCTTGTGCTCTAGTAAGATATCTTTGCATATTCCGGGGAAAATATTTTCCCTATTTCTTAATATTCATTGTAAAAGTCATTTGCCATAAAAATATTGTGGAACATTTAGAAAGTATAGAAAGTTATACATAATACCATCATCCAAACACAGTTACTGCTCTACTTTCTCTCTCATTCTTAGAAATGCCTCTTTTATGTAGCTGTAAATATAGTACACACACGATGCCCTGACTTACTTTTCTCTTTTAGCATTATATGACACATAGTAGTTACCATTTCTTGAAATAATGAAACATAATTTTTAAATGACTTTTTATATAATATCTTGATTAGTTCTTTAAGATTGAGTAGAGAAGTACACAAGTCCAAGGTTTCTTCCATTGTATCCGGGTCCACATATTTGAATCAGGCATATGAAATAAAAATGAAATGTTATTTATGGCCCCCATCGTGGTCCCACAAGGAAAGGAGAGCTTGTGAGTGGCTTCCCTTACTGTACCATGAGGATGCCCTGCAGCCATTCTCACCTCTGCCAGCAAGATTGCCGCAACCTCACCCATGACCACAAAGAAAAGGTCTTGAAAGACCGAACAAAACACAGCTGAACAGGAGTCAAGTTCTCATGTTCTTGGTAGAATTATTTAGGAAAAAATTATCAGTCCTAACCCTTTCCAACTCTCACACACAGAAAGCACCAGAATGTGCATAGTCTGTACTTTTTAGGACACTAAACCAAATGAATGCCTGACACATTGCTTAATGTACTAATTAATGTACCTTTTTCCAGACTGTGAGCTGCATATACACCATCTTCACACAAAGAGGGGTGGAGCAATCTGAAACTGCCATCGTGGGTCCTGGCCTTTAGTAAGATACTGAATATACTTGACATTTCTTAATGCAGTGGCTGTGTGACTTTCAGTCAACAAGCATGTCACGCCAATGCAGAACCGAGAAGGAGCCCAGGAAAAGTTGGCTGTCCCTTGGTGGGCTGCCCCCTCTTGGTCCAACATATCAGTCTTCCCCTCTCAGGCGTCTTCTCAATTTCTTCAGTCCAGTACCACATTCATTTGGATGACCTCCCCCGACCTCTTACTTTGAAACTTTTCAAAACCACAAAGTCGAAAGCATTGTCAGTAACTACCAGTACACCATCACCTAGATGCCCACATTAACGTCTTACTGCATGTTGTCACCAGCCCCCTTTCCAGGGTTTTGAAGACTTTGACCTCTGTCTTGAAGGGGAATTTCCCTGTGACCTCTGACTCTGTGTTCTTCCCGGTTCCTTCCAGGACTCATTCCAGCAGAACTTGGCCACTTAGGTTTGACCCACAGAACAGTGCCAGGCAGTATACACTTCTACTGTCCTTGATATTGCCCTTGGAATTCTTCCAAAAAGTATGCATTTGTAATACTATCAGCAACCTGTGAGAATGCTATATTAATACTACCAAGAATCATTTGAATTTGGTGTGAGAATGCTTGGTGCCCAGCCACTTCCCAGCCTTTTCTATCCTGAGGGAACAGGGCCACTCACCACAGCTCCCTACTCACTATGCAAGTCTGGAGCTCACCTTTTTGTCTCTAAAGCAGAACGCTCTTCAGTCATGACAATTCTGAAGACTACTTCAAAGACAACAAAATGCAAATTGCAAAGGGCTAATTCCTTGCATACATACATTCCTCAGTTTATAAATCATCCTATGAATACATTTAAAGCATGAGTCATAGAGGGAAAGCCACACAGCAAAAGAGTCCCTGCATTTAAAAATGAGGTCACCTTGGACTCTGTGTGAAGGTGACAGAAGCACTGTCAATCTCAGTTAACAATTATTTAGACTCTGGTCGTTAAAGCAGTATCTCCAGACTGACTGGATATAGATAAACAAAAGAATAAGAATTTCCAGACCAAAAGGAGATTCTCAGCAGGACTACTATTACTTTTCATTATTTAAGTTAATTCATTTGGTGGAACTATTTTCAGTTTCTTAACCTGAAATATATACAATGCAACCTGGAATATTACTTCTTTTTCTTTATCTTCTGATACAGGATGGGTTTGAAAAGCAAAACAGCTTTTTTTTTTTTAATATCAGATCAAACAGATTCTCTAATGTTACAAGGGATAGAGGAGTTTACAAGCAATCCTAGTTTGGTAACACGTTTCTGGATGTTTTAATATCTTTTTGGTCACCCACCTGCCTTTACTTTTCACATCTACTTGAAATATGTAATTTTCACATGCTGTTGCAATAAGTTTTGTTCAAAAAGGACAATAGACCCAAAATAGAGTTACTTATGTTAAGCCTGATGTCAGCAAACCAAGACTTAACACCTAAATTAATTACAGTTTTAACATCTCCCGGGAGTAGAATCTTAAACCAGTTAATCTAGAATTACCGGGTCAGCACTGGTGAGTTAATGATTGCTGTCCTCTAAAAGAAGGGGACCTTGCCACAAATAATCTGCTCTGGAGTTGCTTATCCCAACTCCTTCTCTCCATGACAGCCTTCCATTTTGTACAGCACTTGTGAGCTCCTTTCTTTTGGCCTGATGGGATGTTGCTCAATTCATGAATCATTGAACAAAGCCAATAAGATCTTTAAAATTTACTCAGTTTAATTTTGTTTTTTTAACACCTTCAATGAGGGAATAAAGGGACAGAGGGAGAGAGAGAAAAAGAAAGAAAGAGACTATGCAAAGGATGCACCGTATCTTTGTAAATAACAAATTGTTCCAATTCTCCCATCCATGTTGTTAAGTGCAAGAAAATATACAAAAAAAAGAAAGAATGGAAAGACATTCTGAATCCAAATCTATAAACAGATCTAACATAATTTCAACTACCTCTAAAATACAATATTTTAAATTGGCACTTAGAAATACTGTGAGAAAGAAAAATTTCTTGGTCTTTTTTTTCCCTCCCTCTCTCCCTTCCTTCCTCTTGATTTCTTGCTTTTTTATTATTATCATCGTAAATGAAATGGTGAAGGGACAAATCTTTACTTCTCTCAACAATGATTGGACTGAATACTGATTCCCCTGAACTGACAGTGGACCTGGGGTGCAAACATGACAATAGGACACTGATGGTAGTTTTCCTCTGTTATGCCTAAAATTTTCTGTCACCCATAATCTTGCTCAAAATCTCTATTTTAATACCCTACACAAATTACCAGTTGGATTGAGTCCCAATTAGGGATTTGATCATTATCCATAGGTAAAAATAAGTAAATTAATGATGATTTGTTCCTGAAATCTGATTGTCACAATTCAAATGTTATCTACTTAAAACAAATTCTCTGTAGATTCAAATAAGAAATAAACATTTATTCTTGGTCATCCTTTTTTCACTTTCTTCTACTATTACTTATATAAACTTGTAATGTTCCAACAAGTTATAAATATTATT
The DNA here is from genome assembly GCF_030020395.1 of Manis pentadactyla. NCBI lineage: Eukaryota > Metazoa > Chordata > Mammalia > Pholidota > Manidae > Manis > Manis pentadactyla. The sequence continues at coordinate 81,207,515 of NC_080021.1, read as the reverse complement.
TATAAATATGTACTATGAGATCAAATGAAAGTAACAAAATGTTTATTACATTAAATCCCTACAATTTTCTATGGGATCTGTATAAAACATACAAAAGAGATGATCATTCTCCAATGCTTTATAGTCTAAATATCTTAGCAGTCTAGAAATGTTCTATTATGAGATATTATCTTGAGATGTCCCTTATCAAAGTAAAATGTTTATAAGCTCAGTGTAGGTTTTCTGAGAATTGATGTGTTTTAACTGTTTTGAAATGTTTAGTTTGCTGTGTAAAGCATGTAAGTTCTTTCAAAATAGAAATGGAGGAAATATTTCCCAAACCTTTCAATTAATTACAAAAGAGCTATCCTTTTGAAAACATTTCTTGTGCATATTCTTGCAACTAAGCAATTCTTAAATCAAGATTATCAAAGAATAACTATGCCCCCTGTTGAATTGAATAGGACTGTAGAGAAATGTCTTTGTTAAAATTAGAAAACAAATTCTAAAATGGTGAACTAGCATGCTTTCTTTTAATTTCTCAAACCTCTACTGTATATTTATATAGTTGAAACATTTCTCAAGATCCAAGAAGGTCTACTTCTGTTTAATTGAAAGTAAACACAACTGATCAAAACATTGTCAGGAAGTTTTCAAATTAACTTAAATTAAAAAGTAAGATGTATTTCTTTTTTTTTTGGTATAATTAATATACAATCACATGAGCAACATTGTGGTTACTAGATTCTCCCCATTATCAAGTCCCCACATACCCCATTACAGTCACTGTCCATCAGCATAGTAAGATGCTATGTAATCATTACTTGTCTTCTCTGCGCTATACTGCCTTCCCCATGCCTCCCCGCCCCACATTATGTGTGCTAATTGTAATGCCCCTTACTCCCCTTCTCCCTCCCTTCCCACCCACCCTCCCCAGCCCCTTTCCCTTTGGTAACTGTTAGTCCATTCTTGGGTTCTGTGAGTCTGCAGCTGTTTTGTTCCTTCAGTTTTTGCTTTGTTCTTTTACTCCACAGATGAGTAAAATCATTTGGTACTTGTCTTTCTCCACCTGGCTTATTTCAATGAGCATAAGACCCTCTAGCTCCATCCATGTTGTTGCAAATGGTAGGATTTGTTTTCTTCTTATGGCTGAATAGTATTCCATTGTGTATATGTACCACATCTTCTTTATCCATTCATCTACTGATGGACACTTAGGTTGCTTCCATTTCTTGGTTATTGTCAATTAGCATGGCTTTAAAAAAACTTAAATGTACCAAAATCGTGGATCATTCTTAATGTTTGAATTCTAAAGATAGTACTGCATGTAGTGCCAATTATCTAGCTTTAGGCTTTTAATTTAAAGAATAATTATTGAATTAGTTCTATTTTTGAAATGAACCTACTTGTGAGTCAACATGTTTACATTTAATCTCAGATGCTTTGCACATTTAATTTTCCCAAGAAGTACTGACTTGGTAGATTTCCTTCCCAGGTATAGGTTTGTAACAATTCTTGTAGATTATAGTCTATGCTAACTCAACAGGCCAAGTAGTGTGCCCTTGAACAAAAATAAGGAGCTTTTAACTGAATTCATTCCCAGAACTGCCATCCCCTGCTGCTGTCAGCCCTGGGGAGCCATCTCTTGTTGGAATCAATTGAAGTGTCACACATCAGAGAAAGAACAATATGGCCCCAAGCTTATTTCAGTCAGAGAGAGCTCTGCCTATCAATCTGAAATGAGACTCTTAGAGAAAACAGCTTTTCATTGTCTAGCAGTATATATTTAGAATGACTTCAAGACACAGAGATGTTTCATGTTTCATTGGGAAATCTATACCTTTTTGGAAGTGTCTCCCCTATCCAACAATATATCCAACTGTCTGGAGCCCCTGTTGTGTTCTGGGCCCCGTAACTAGGGATGGTCCTGCTCAAATAACTTAAATTCTGGTGATGAAATCTGTCAGTTGTAAGGCTAAGTTGGAAAACCTTCCAACTGTGCTTTAATGAAGCAGTGATGAGCTGTATGGGACCATGGAGAGTAAAATTATTCTGACTAGAAGGTAACCGGAAGGTGCTGGGAGGAGTAGCATCAGCACTGGCTCTGGAGGGAGCCAGTGGGGCCCAGGGGCACAGTGCTGGGTGTGTCCAGACATGGACTCAATTACCATGGGAGTCAGAGTAAGACAGACAAGAGAGAAAAAAGTATTGGGGAACCAGATTACCAAAGGCCTTAATTGTCATTCTGAAAAGTTTGAACTTGGTTAAAAAATAGTCATCTAGCTTTCTTTTCTTCAGAGAAGACAGAATAATAAAACTAACATTTGAGTAGATTCAATGGGCCAGATATAAATATTTTACATAGATTATTTATTTTAGTCTCACAAAAATCCAGTGGGGTTGGCATATATTTTATTGACAAGAAATCTGAGCCTCAGATTCAATACTATACCTGGGGCAGACTCTTGGTGTCTTGCTCCCACATTTATCCCCAAATTTTTCTTCTTGCTCTCCACCATGACAGGGGCATCAAAACTTTTTCCCAGCCTCTCTTGCAGACTAAAGGTGTCCATGTGACACTGTTCTAGCCAGTGAAACACACAGGGAAGACTGTTAGGAAGCGCTGAGAAAAGTTTTAAATTACTTATTGAGAAACACCATCACCCAGGCCCTGCTGGCACTGCCCTACCTTTTTGCTTTTACCTGCAATGTGGAAGTCATGCTGTCACAGTGGAAAAACATTGTGATGCCATGGTAACCTCTAAGGGTACTACCAGGAAGGCTTTCCCTGAGATTATGAAGCACAGGGACTCACAGACCACCCTAAGATGCTTGAACCACACAGAGAGTTAAATAAACGTAAAACCTGCCTCTTACGTACATACCATAGGCTAAGGACACATATGGGGCAAGAATGCGTGTCACCAGTGGGGGCTGACTAAAGAACAGCATAGCTTTCAGACCAGAGGTGACATCATCCATAACTTATGCATATTTAAGATGTATGTGCTTTTTCCTTTCTATCTATAGGTAACACCCTTCATTGTTCTGTCCCAACACATAAATGTTCCATTTATTCTTTATCTAACATGTCTTATGGATTAGTAACTTAGGAGCTATACATTTTATGATTTTAGCCTATGACTCACAAGTCACTTGCTTAAAAATCTATACCTAGGACTTCTTATGAGTTGTATCCATCCATTTGCACTTTCTTTGTCTTGTATAGAAGAATTAAATATACTCTATTAATATAGCACATACCCTTTAAAGATGCCAAGTAACAACACAGTTTTCCTGTAACCATGTATCTACAAGCATATAGAGTAGCAGAAAACCTTTAAGGATGGAGTGGCAAGACACAGACTATGTCCTCGATGCTCTGCAGTTGAATCAAAGCCAGGAACTGTCTACCTCCAGACTTCTTGCAGTATTCAAAACATAAGTTCCTATTTAGTTAAGTCACCATTCATACGAAATTTCATGTGCATCTGCATGCCTCCTGATTAGACTCCTTGTCACTCTTCATTCGACATGTATTTCCGGTACTATTGTATATCAGACACGATTTAAGAAACTTGAGATGGAACAGTAAAAGTAGTCTATGTTGCAGAAAAATATTCTGGTAAAGGGAGAAAGAGAATTTAAAGAAAGATTAAATCTGAGATTTCTGATTCTGGCTGTAATGAAGTAACTGATCTAGATTTGCCCCCTTCTTGTAGTCAACTTGAAAACTCAACAAATATATAAAATACAATTTTCAGACATGAGAGAAAAGTCACTGCAAGACTGCGATCCCTGAGGGAAGTGAAACAAATGATAGGGATTGAAAATCAACGCTGCTTTCTACCTGGAGGCCCACCAAGGTGCAGGAGGAGGAAGCCAAGATGAACCCAACTTAATTGCCAAGCTGAGAAGATAAGGATCAAAATTTGAGGAGGCTGGTCAGCTCAAATTTAATTGACAGAGTACCTGATATGAGGGACCTATGCAAAGAAAGAAAGATAGATAGAAAGGAAGGAAGGATGGAAGGAAAGAAGGAAAGAAAGAGAGAAAGAAAGAAAGAGAGAAAGAAAGAAAGAAAGAAAGAAAGAAAGAAAGAAAGAAAGAAAGAAAGAAAGAAAGAAAGAAAGAAAGAAAGAAAGAAAGAAAGAAAGAAAGAAAGAAAGAAAGAAAGAAAGAAAGAAGAAAGAAAGAAAGAAGAAAGAAAGAAAGAAAGAAAGAAGAAAGAAAATAAAGAGAAAAGAAAGAGAGAAAAGAAAAAGAAAGAGGAAAGAAAGAAAGAAAGAGAGTGAAAGAAAGAGAGAGAGAGAGAGAAAGAAAAGAAAGAAAGAAGAGAGAAAGAGAGAAAGAACAAAAGAAGAGAGAAAGAAAGAACAAAAGAAGAAAGAAAGAACAAAAGAAGAAAGAAAGAAAGAAAGAAAGAAAGAAAGAAAGAAAGAAAGAAAGAAAGAAAGAAAGAAAAGAAGGAAAGAAAGAAAGAAAGAAGAGCTTGAGAGTTCTCCAAATGGATCTCTTAAGGCTTTGACTAAATACTACACTGTGTATGCATGCAGTGAGACTCAACAAAGCTGTGCAAATAATTGCCAAGGAAAGAGTAACTACAGGATGACTATAAATTGAACAACTGCTAGAGCCTACACAGGGCTGGGGGATGTTGGGAGTTCCAGTCAACAAGAGAAAGGACACCTCACTGAATGCAGACCCTAAAAAGGTTATTTCTTAGTAATAATGATGAGCTAGTACTAGATTGGAATCTACTCTAAGCCCACCTAAACAAAGCTTAAAGATAGTTTTCAAAATATCACTCTGTTGGCATATAAATTTACTGCCTGCAAGAACAAATATCAACACTCTTTAAAGGAAAACAACATAATCCTGATACTCAACAATATAATATTCACAATGTTTAGTAACCAAGCAAATTCTAGTATACATGCAAAAATGCAGAGATATGTGATCCATCATCAGAAGAAAAAACTGTCCGTAGAAACTATTATTGACAGATTATCGAATTTGCAGACAAGAAGTTTAAAGCAGCCTTATAAATATATTCAAAGATCTAAATGAAAATATGACCACATAGAAAAAAATAGAAAGAATGTTTGATATATTGTTCTAGGAGATGGTTACATGAGTACATACACGTCAAAATTCATCAAGCTGTATACTAATATTTGTGCATTTTATTGTATGTATCTCAATACAAAAGAGACACATGCACACACACACAAAGAAAATATGAACACATGAGCACAGAAATTAAAAACAACTTTCAATGGACCTTCTAAAGCTGAAAAGCACAATATCTGAAATTAAAAATTCATTGAATGAATTTAACAAGAGATTCGACAAGATATCAGTAATATTATAAAGACATTAGAAATTTTCCAAATTGAAGCACAGAAAGAAAAAGCTTAAGAAATGAACAGAGTCTCAATGATATATGAGAAACCACCAAGCTATCTAGTATGGATGTAATAAGAGTTCTAGAAATGAAAAGAGGCAGAAAAAACATTTAAAGAAATATTGGCCAATGGTTTTTCATATTTGATTAAAAATATCATCTACAAAACCAAGAAACTTAACAAACAGTAAATAGAATAAACAGAAATTAAATCACAACAATGTATATTATATTCAATTTGCTGAAAATCAATGATAAACAGAAAATCTTAAACATTTCATATAATTGTAAAAAAATAAAAATTATCACTGACTTCTCATCCAAAACAAAGTACTCAGAATATGATGGAACAATAACTTTAAACTACTGAAAGATAGAAAAAAACATGTTACTCTAGGATTCTATGTGCAGTGGAAAAATTCTTCAAAAACCAAGGTGAAATAAATATGTTTCAGAAAAATGGAAGCTGAAATAATTCATTGCTTTCATACTTGCTCTATAAAAAAATGTTAAAACAGCTTTTTCAGGATGAAGAAAAATCGTACTAGATGGAAACTCAGATCTATACAAGAATAAACAGTTACAGAAGTGGTAAATTTGTGAATAAATAAAACAGATTTTTATTCTTTTTCTAAGGTACTTAAAAAGTAGTTGAGTGAAGCTAAAAATAATAATATATTATATAGTAAGATAAGTAAATTAATATACATGTTAAATGGTACCTACAAGTAAAAATATATAATAATTAAAGCACAAAGATTGCAGGGTTCTTGTATTTTATGTGCAGTGGTACAATATTCATTAATAGTAGAACATAATAAGTCAAACATGCACATAGAGTAACTACAAAAAGAAAATAAGTCCCCCAAAATGCTCGGTTAAGTCAAAAGTCAGTGAGCATGGCAATGCTAGGGTCTTGGATAAGTAAGCGGTTTAGTTGGCTCACTGTCTTACTTCCTACAGGCAGGTATTTCCTAGAGAAAGCAGCTGTGTTATTTTTCAATATAAAGACATGGAAGTCCAAGTATTGTTTCACAAACAGGAACAAGGAATTTTGCTGATTTCATTTCTACCTAATTTCAATCCAACTCTCTGGCTATTAAAGAACCCTACATCCCACTGTAGTATGTTGTCACTTAATGGCCTCATCATAGATTGGGTTTTCATTTTAAAATAAATTGCCTGAGAAGGTAATTGACAGTTTGTGTCTGCTATTTCCACTTCCAAATTATGTAGATTTTGAAGCTAATCTTTATGCCCAGCTCACTTACTTTGTTGGTATTCTAGAGGAGTGTGGGACTCATAGGTTAATGTTTTGATTAAGGTGACCCACATTCTACCACAGCACCTTTCAATAGTTATTCTGTTTCTGTTTCTGTTTTATGTGCATCTAAAAAATGCAACATTACACTGATGTCATCATGCAAAGATAATTATGTGCACAGGATTTTAAACTCAATTTGAATGGTTCCTGAGATTATAATATAAAACTAATCTTTATGTTCCCTGTTTACAACTCTCTGAAGAGCAAGATTTGTATTTTATTCATCCTCATGTCCCTCGCATTTAGATCACCTTTTGCCCCTCAGTAACTTCCATATTACTTTTTCATTAAATAAGTGATTCATTAGAATTGCAAATCAAGCAAACATTTTATCATTGCTCATTGGTAACATTTTCCAGAACTAGAAAAAAATTTTATTGCCAAAAGGACAAAATTCTATTTCCATAAGGACCTAATATCAAACTGTCGCCCTGACACTATTAGAACCAGTGGAAGAATTCTGTTCATGAAGAGTAACCACTTGACCACACATGCTTTTATGTGCTACTGGGGTTAGGAGGTGAGGCCACACCTCAACATCATTCATAAAAATAGCCACACTATCTTTACCATACATTTCAATTCATGATGTGGCATTTGTCTAGCAGCCAAGCTGGCCTGGCTGATCAATATCTTAAGAGTGTAATAATCTGAGAGGATGTGGCACCAAGGAGCAAGATGAGGTAAAGGTGCTCGGTTCCTGTGCTACTCAGTGTGTAATTTTAATCTCTTTTCCCTTGTGTTAAAAAGTATTTTTTAAATTTTACCAAGCCTAATTCAAAGGATATTTTCCAGCCTTACACATTATGCTGTTCACCTCTGTCCCACCTCAAGTAACATTAACCCTGAGAACATTACTCAGCCACACAATTCTTGTCTTAAATTACATGAGGTTGTATTTCCTCATTACAGTGATTTGAGTCAGAAATCTGCTTAATCCAAATTTACTATGCAAAAAGCATTTGATTCAGTTTCACTAGCTCTCCCTTATCTGTTTACTGGACTAAGAATAATACACTGCATATTGGTGTAATTCATTAAACCATCTCTGATCCTTTTGCTTTTGAATTAGACAAAGCCCCTGACTTAGCAGTGGATTTTTACTCAAAAGACCAGAAAAAAGTAATGGAAACTTTCAGAAAAATGTATACTTCCTTGTGAATAAATGCAATCTCAGAAAAATGAAATTCCATTAACAAAGATCTTCTAAGGAAAGGCTTTCCTGTCAGAAAATTCTGCGAAATTTAAGACTGCTATTATGTCTTCACCAGTGTTTGAAGAGCTAAAACAAAAATAGAAAACTATTTCCAGGGTAAGGTATAAACCTGAGCACTTTGTTTTTAGCAAAGACATTTTCTCACCAGGAAAAAAGAAGTCAGTTCAGGTAAGAAAAAAATAGATTTCACTATGGAAGTTTTCCGTTGTTTATTTCAGACCATAACAGTTTGGATGAATTATGTATTCATCTCAGTGTATTGTGGGTATTCTGTTGTTTATTCAACAGGTAGTCTTCTTTGTGTTTCTACTACAAGAAATATATCTCCATGGGTTGCATAAAAGACTCAGCAACATATCTTTCATTAGAGACTGATTAAACTGGTGGCTGTTAACAGGAATTATCGAATTTAATTTGAACACCCTGTCCTTTTCAAGAGTATTGCAGAAAAGCAAGTTAGGAAATCATTGGATCTGGGGAGCTTCCCCTGTTCCCTGAACCTTTTCCCATCCACTTTCATTTCAGTAAGCCAGAGGAGGAGCGTGGTGAGAGACAGAGCCCACAGAGGACACGTGTTTAAAAATAGCTCTGACATGTGGCTTTTTTCCAGAGCTTGTATTTCACCTGGAACACCTGACTGTACTATAAAAATGTCAGTTCCGGGAAAGTCTCTAAAACCCAGTCACAAATTGTTCTGAACTTCATCCACTCCTCTACCCTCTTTTTCCTTTGGCATTTACCATTCTCATCATGTTCAAAAATGTGAGCAACTGAAAGAAAGAAGTTCTATTTCAGAATGCAAGTGGTGGTGGCGGGGGGTAGTCAACAACTATAGTATCTGAGTACCCAGGGATCAATTACTTTTAGAAAGACATCTACTCTAGGCACTTTCTAGTTGCACGGAGGGCAGGGGCTGGGGAGAAATTATGAGAGATGGGAGTTTAAGGGAAGTGAAGACTGTTTTCTCTGACAGGTGAAGTCTCCTACTCAGAAAGAAAATCATGCTGGAGGAAAGTTTCATTAATTGCAACAGCACTAGGTTCTACAGATCTAGTAAAATATATTTAAATATTAAGTAAGGAGAAAAACTTCTTCCTTGCCATAATCCTAAAACTGCTTTTTTATTTTCGTTACTTTCTACATTTTTTCCAAAAACACAGTTAAAATTCACAAAGCTATAAAATGAAATCCAACATTTAAAAAAAGAATTCCAGATATTTTAGAGGTTAAATATGTTATCTTTCAGATAAGGAGAAATAATTTTTCAATTTGTTGTTTTTCGAACTGAAATTGAAAGAAAACTCTTCTACAGGGTAGCCCAGAAATATTAAAAGGAAGATATTTTCACTGATCAAAGGCAGGAAGTAGGAGGTATTTTATGTGAGTTTGGCATTTCACATATGGCCCTAAATCAAGATAGGTGAAATTTCTTTCCAGAAATTTCTCCCAGTGCTTTGCCTTTATGGTTAATGGGACTGAATTCATTAACTATAAACTGCATGTAGTCTAAGTGTTCTCTGTCATTGTGCAGAGCACTCTGTGGGTGTTTGTTTAAATGGTGGCTACACCATTTCCTTAATTGGAAAATCTATTAAGATTTCTTCCCCAATTCGGTCAGTCTATCTCAGTGTTTGAGCATTGGAATTAGGGCTGTTTGTTACCAACTACAGGGGAAAGTAAACACCTTTAAATGTTCAGCATATCCATGGAAAATATGAACAGGCTTGCCCAAATTTGGCACATCTCCTCTACTGCTACAGTTTTTTTTAAGCCATAGACAACAAAAAAAATGTTTTTGTTTATACAAAAGGACTCACAACATACTAAGCAGAAATACCTTCATGTACACTTGTGTATGTTTACAGATGTGAATCTGGACATGTCCTCAGAATATGATTGCTGGGAGGTAATGACAGCTGTGTACACATAGCTGAGGGCCCTGGTTCAGTTATGAGTATGTTGCTCAGGCTCATAGTCAGGTATGACCCTTCTAGGCATCTCTACAGAGTGTTCAGACACCCCTCAGGGCTGTTGCTAGAAAAGCCATTGTCTTCTATTCTGGCAAATTCCTTGTGAGCTATTTCATTGGCCTTCAGACATTTTATTATCCTGTGGTAAGTTCCCTTATGTATTATAATCAAAGAAAAATATCACTGCATTATGAAGAATGGAATAATAATTTGAAGGGTTTTGTCCAAATATATGCAGATTTGCACTCATTTAAACTGGTGACTAGTAAGTACCCAGGAAAATGACTAAGCCAGAGGGCTTATCTGGAAGTCCTGATCTGAACTTGAAGATTATTTCCAAAATGTCAAATTGCACCACCCTTTTATAAATGGGCCGTGTCTGTTGGTACTTGAATGGTGCATGAGATCTTTAGAGTCTTTTCTAAAGAATGTAACAGCATATTTCAACTAGACTTTATGACCTGCTGCTGTTAAGCTTCTGTAATGAGTATATCCAAGTGAGATTGAGTCGGCAGCAGGAAGAAAGTTAATTAAACATTTTCCAGGTCACATTATCGAAAATGAGCTCATCTGGTTGATTGTCACAGTGGGCATGCTAGAGTACTAAGCATCTCTGAAAACGTAGTGAGGAAAACATAGGATTTAAAAATGCCAGACTTGACATCCAAACCCCTTTCTTCTCATTTGGCATGTAAGACAGAAGATAGTCAGTGGACCTGAACATCATTTTCAAAAAAAATAAACCATAGCTTTGAATAAACCTATCATGTACTTAAGGTCAACTTTGTAACAAATACACAGCCCTTTCTCATGTAGGACATTATTCTTTAAAAGAGACTTGATACAGAACTTTCAATACACAGGATGTCCCTTTTGCATATGGGTCTTACAGTTACAGTAAATATTCTGTTGAGATATCCTATGAATTCAAATTGTCATGTTTGCCCATTTGTCAGTCAAGTGCCTTAAGTATAAGCAGCAGAACCTGATGGCTAACTAAGCATAATACATAGCAGTTTATTCAAAGATACTGACTAACACACAGAATTAATGGGGAAGACTGAAGAATATCTCTGAGGACACTACTGAGAACATGTCTACACATTCTTGCAGAACCAGCCCAGTGAGGAAACGCCACCACAGCAGTGCTCTAGTGGTTCCCACAGCGGCTACTGTCACCACCACCCCCAAGGCAACTCTTCACCCCTGCCCGCTGAAAGTTGGCGCTCCAGCTGCAGAAGGGTTCCTCAGGGAGCCAGTTTCATCAGAGTGGTCACTTCAAAATGGAAATCTCAGGAAGGAACTCTGATTGGCCCAACCCAGGTTATGTACCTGCACGGGAAATGGGAATTATATATTTTTTGGAACCTACCTTGGGCAGGTGGGTCTCCTAAGTCTGTAAATTTCAGAGGCAGCCTAAAAGATGTCTCAAATAGAAAAATCTGGCCCTGTGGTGAGAGCCCGTCTAAATGATCATGCAAATTGGAACTTTTTTTGGCGTAAAAGAGGGGATGTTATTAAATAATTACTCCAGGAAAAGAGTTACAAATTGCATCACTCTGAACAGAAATTGTCATTTGGTTAGGGTGACAGTTTTCATGCTCCAGCCCCTTCTCAGTGTTGTCAGAAGCTTTTTCTGCCAGCTTGACTGTGATGCTCCCACATAAGAGGCTGCATCTCCCTAAGCTGCCAGTGCGACAAAACAGCAGGCCACCACACCAGCTATGGGACCAGAAGGGAATTATGCTGCCTCCTCACACGCTGGCTAGACTCTCACTGGGGCAGGGCTGGCTCTGTGATGCCTGCTGAGCTTGTCTGCCAAGCTCTCCAAATAATGCACATGAAAGCCCATTAATAAATAAAATGCCTCCACAGATTACCAATAAAGCTACTTTTCTGTCTATTTATGTGGCTAATACAATGTACAGCTCACCTGAAGGTGTAAGTAGAACTGTGATCCCTTTAGTACTTTATACATCTATATTAATTGGTTAGCTCCTTGTAGAATGGGTAAATTGCTGTAAATGGAACAGATTTGGGAGTAACCATGATTTCTGGTCAAGAGTGACATCTTTAGAACCACAAACACAACTGCCTTGGTAAGAGAGGCCGTCACAAGCTGGTGTGAGAAGCAGCCTTCTGTGGTGGTAAGCAGTTCTCCAGTTAATTTGGATGTTTTAAACCCTTAAGTCAAAGAGTCTTTTTATAAATTTATTTCCTGAACTTTATGCAAATTCATGTCTTATTTTCTTACTTATTCCACTTCAAATATTACTGTGAAGACTTCAGCAAAGCCCCTATTTTTTTTTTTGCTGCTGAATTTTGTTACTTTGTTTTCTTTTTAACAAATATCTACTGGATTCCTGCTATGTCTGTAGGGGAGTACAAAAGTTGGCTTCTCTGCCTTCATACTGTATCTGTCTCCTTTGCTGCCTTAACCTTTAAGCCAAAAGGAAAAAGAAAGGCAAAGGTCTCCTGCTCAGCCTGTAGCCCTGCACACAGGCTTGTTGGTCATCAAAGAATTTTGCTTATAGTTTGACATTTCTGCAAATAGCTGCTTCACTGAAGCTTGCCTTCTCCAGGAGGTAGGGAAATACATAGGAAAATAATGATTGCCTTGTCAAAGAATTTTAGGAATGTCATAATCAGAGCTATGTCAGTGAGGGTCAACTGACCGAGGGCATGGAGCTTCTCAGCTCTCCTCGGACCCTCGCTGGTGCCCATGTCTGTAGCCTTCAGTCACCCCTAACCTGCTCCCCTTCTTTCTTCCTCTTCCCCTAGTATAAAAGGAGTTTGCAATCGACCCTGAGTTAAGGTGATGTTTTAGGGCATGGATCCACCATCTTGTCAGTCTTCTGGTTTTCCAAATAAAATCACTTCTTTTGTCCCAACATCTAGTCTCTCGACTTAATGGCATGTCATGTGATGAGTGGTGTGAGCTTGGGCTCCCTAACATGTCAGGTAGTTTCAAGGGATAGAGTGATGAATCTCACCACATGGCCTTGTCCTCGAGACATTCACAGTCTACTGGAGAGATGGACGCATCAACAAATGTACATCATAACATCACAGGTAATGATTTTGAACTGAGTAGTATTCAACCATAATCATAAATCTAAACTTTTAGGGAGAAAACCATGTATAGTCTAAACTATATGGACAAAAGATAGAAAACCCTGCTAACCTATACCTTTATTCCTAATGCCTGCAAATCATATTTGAAATACAAAAATATATAAAATTGGCTAAATTTTTTGGTTATATTTTTTAATGAAATAAAAAAACCCACTGCATTTCAAAAACACAGATGTGGCCATTTCTGCAAAAGATTTGTGGTCTTTTTTGACCCCTGAAAGTCACTGCACAGAGTGCATTAAAGTGACAAAGGCCCACCCCATCAATGAAGACTGAGAATTAGTCCTCCCCAGGGCCAATTTCCTGCCCACTTGAACTACTGTGGAAACAATTGAATTATCAAGAGTTTTTCCTGCCAATTCTAAGAGAGTTTGAGGGAAGAAAAGAAAAGAAAGATATTAAATGGTTAGCATTGAAAGTTTGACCGATAAAATGCAATTTTCTCTGAATATCTTGAAATCAAAAGACATTTCTCTTCAGCTATGGAGTAGCTGAAGCTGTCCCAAAGGGTCTGCTCTGATGAAGAGTTACTTGGTCCATTGACGGATAAGGAAACTAAGATCCACAGATGCCAGTGATTTGGCCACGGTGACGAAATTTAGTTAAATAACTGGAAAAAGGAATAAGACAATCAATCCCTAGATAATTAAGGGCAGTTTTATAAAACTATGCAAAAATCATTACTTACTTAAAATTTTCAATCATAATAAATGACAAATGGCTTCTCATTTGCCTTTATTAAATAGAAGTGATCACTTTGGTGTGTTAATCTTTTAGTATGATGGTCTCAAAATTGTGCATTTATTCTTATGGCCACACAAATGATGTTTAGACTCTAAGAAAGATCCTCTCTGAAAAATTGTCATTTACCTTAGATTATTTAAATCTTAGGCTAAGTCACACAGCCAGGTACTCCCTAGTTATTTCATCTACTCATTCATTCAATAAACATTTACTTAGAATTTTAATATCAGGCACTATTCTTGAGAGAGGAACTGCAAAACTACATTAGTGATTTATAAGTATAATTACATGAAAATGAATAGAAGACAATGTCTAAGGGAGTCATGAAATTAAACTCCGATCTCTTCTCTAGAACTTTAAGGATATTTAGCAAGGTGTGAAGTATGCCTTCTTCTTGTTGTAGGCATTGATTAACTTATTTTTTGAACACATATTCACTAAACATCTGAGCTGTGGAACGTATGGGCTAATCCAGGATACAGAGAAGTTGTAGGGCTGGAGAAATGGAGTTTAGTACTTACACTTTGTCTAAAGAGCAAACCCTACTCTTTCTACCTCATATAGACTAATAAACTAAATGCAAAATTAACTTTAAGGTAACTTTTCAGCCGTTACCTTTGTGAGAAAAAGGCAACTTACTTGGGGAATGGAACAGTAGTCAGGCAGTGAGATAAGATCAAGGAATGCATCAAATGTGGATATTCTTTGTTGTGAAGGGATTGTTAAGAACTACCGTGGAATCACCTATTGAACTTCCATCACGACTGGTCACCATGGTACAGGTATAGGCATAAACTCTGCAGTGCTTTACTGAATGAATAGGAGAGACCTGGGTCTTGTTTGGGGGGTTAAAAAGCTTGAGTGGCCTACATCTGTCGTTGCAGGTCAACATAAACATGAGTATGGAAGGCCAGTTCTTAAATACTTCAAGAAGAATGGAAGTATATAACATTTCCTCAAGGACTTAAGACAAAGGAAAAGAACATTTTCCCAAGTTGATGTATAACTTCAAGAATGACAGAGTTTTGGTGGTGTCCTTGCTGTTTGACACTTACCTCCATCTTGTTTCAGCTCCATCTCTGGGTCCATCTTGCCTGTAACAAATGGGACACATGAATGCAGACCAGCACCATCCTCCGTGCTGTGTGGTGTTGGTGACTACCTCCTGCAGACACACACAGTGGAGAAGGACCACCATTAAAATGCCAAACTGTGTTCTTTGGGCAACAGAGTTCAGAGAAGTTTCTTTGGCATAGCCCCTTAGGAGTCATCACGTCCTCTTGGCTGCATTGTTTTGTCTGTCTATGGAGCCTTAAGGAGAATGGGAATTGATGACAATTACTGACGAAATGTATATACAAGCAGCAGCAGGACTACTGCGGAGGCAAGTGCTCTCATCTGAGTGACTTCCCTGACTGTGAAGCCTCTATACTCAAGTCCTTTCAGGGCCTAGACCATAAAACCTGATCATAAAATGTGTAACTAAGTTAGGAAATATGCCTTTTACTAGGCCCAGTGGACTCGGTAAGCCATGTGTTCTTCCATGCCCATTATGTCTCACTTTCATTTCCTCTCTGTAGCTCTCTGCATGCCACAGTTCTTCAAGGCCCACCGTGAAGAACCCATCCCCCCACAGATGTCCCTTCACTGCGGGCTCCAGGAAGGAGCATGGGGCACGCTGGAATGATCTTTTTATTGTGGTCTTCTCACAATAATAGACTCCATTCTCCTTCAGAGGAGAAAGTGTGGCCTAAAAAACTGAATTCCATAGTGACTCTTATAGCAGAGGCGCTTACTACATCAGCATTGACTGAATAAAAACAAATCTTTTCAAAGTGAATTGTCAAAAATAAAATCCTGAGGCATCACCAGTTTACACCCCCATGCTCATGGAACATGGTTGCCAAGACAGATAGACGGTGATAAGAATTGTGGCAGTTCACAATGAAATGAAATGAGGAAATTGTAGAAGAAATCAGTAGGGGGAGAAAACCATGCTATGTTGAAAACAATGTCCTTTATAACCATCAGGGGACTTTGAGAAAAATACTGATACTTGAACATAGCAGAGATGGGGTTGCTCATTCACTTTATGTGAACTCTCAAGAGACAAGGGGATGAACAGATAGTTGGATAAGCCATGGCTCCAGAGTAACTGCATATGCAAAAGACTGCACGTGAAAAGGTTGGTGCCAGTATAGAGGATCCCGAAGTCCTCAGTGAAGAGGGATGCTGGTTGAGGCACAGTTCTCTCTGGTGAGTTCTAAAGCCGTGCATTGGTCGGCTAAGGAAAGGACAAATGGTCTCTCTGCTCCCCAAGGACAATGACAGACATTCTTCCGTCCAGTCATCTGACACCCTGTGTGCAGAAATCTCTTACAGTCTGGGGCAAAGAAGCAAGAGTAGTGCAGGTTTTTCAAGTGGATTTCTTCAGGGGTATTTCCAGATCGCAGCATGCACTGTATCCTTGCAATGACTTTTCTCTGAAATGTAACCTGGCTTGGCTTTTTCCAGCATCCTTTGGAGCATGCTTGTCTCATAAATGCTGCAGGTAAAGAGGAGATAATGAAGAAATGAGTTAACTATGGTAATTTAAGGTGTATATTTGACATAATGGATGGACATGAAAATTAACTATTGTAACTGACACTTTCTGTGTCCAGGGACACAAAATTTCACAGGTCAGATGCCTTCTTTAATAAATCAGCCATAAAACATTTATTGGTACTACTTTGTCCCTGCTTTATTATTTCACTTTGAAATTTTGTCTCTAATCTGCTTCTCTCCATCTCTACTGTTGCAATCTCTCATTTAGTCACTGCAGAGGTTTTAAGCTGCTCTATGTCTCCTCTTGGCCCCCTTAAATCTATTCTCCACGCAGCACCTGGAGTTAATTTTTCTTAACATACTTCAGATCATGTCAGTTCTTGCTAAGTCATTTAATGACATCCCACTGCATCTGAAAGACAATTCACACTTCACAGTGTGGATTGCCAAGTTGTGTCAGCCAAACAGTTGTAAATACTATTATTTAAGAAACGTAATTACTGCGGCAGTGGGGGACGACGATGAGTTGAGGAAAGGGTCTGGAGGCAGGTTATGGCAATAAACAGATGACATCTGCGGAGGGCCTTCGCTAGAGCTGAAGCCTTGGTGATAGAATTACGAACTGAAGGATTGCTTTAGAAGTCAGACTTGGGAGACAAAGTGGATGATGAAAATAATAAAAGGGGAAAATAAGAGAGTGGTGATTAAGGTTCTAATTTAAAATGATACAATAGGGAAGACAAGAGAACAAATGTACTGGACATAACACAGGAGAAGAAAAAAGAGGAAATAGAGGGTTGGGAAGAGTTGGAAGGGATGTAGAGTTATTTTTTAGCAAACACTCCAGAAGCCCTGACTATGTGCCTGGCACTCCTCCAAGCACTTAAGAAATATTAACTCATTTAAAACTCTGAACAGCCTTCCAAGGCAGCGGCTGTGACTGGACTGTGTGCAGATGAGCAAAATGAGGCCCAAAAAGGGTCCCGTGTAAGATCCCACAGTTTGTAGCTAGAGGATGTGCAGTTGGAACCCAGATGTTCTGGCTTCATGTCCATGGTCCCAGTAGCTCTATTTTCTGCCTCTCTGAGTGGTTTCCAGGTAGCACTAAAGACATTCACATTGTTTGGGCAACCATCACCACCATCTATCTCCAGAACATTTTCATCTTCCCAAATTGAAATGCTGTACCCATTAAACACCAACTCCCCATTTCCTCCATCCTCTCTCCAGTCCATAGTGACCACAATTCTACTTTTTGTCTCTATGAATTTGGTGACTTACTTTTTAATCAGATACTTTCTTTATGAAATTCACAGAGTAAGAGAAGCTGTCTGAATGCTTTCAAACTTTAGGGTAGGATTGAATGTCTCCTAAGAAAAAATGAATTTTGCCTAAGAGTAATGCAAATTTTATATCTTTTTCTTGTTGCTCTATCTTTCATCCCCACCTACCCTTTGCCCATCTCCAGTAACTCCTCGGAGCACAGAAGATGATTAATGAAAGACTGTTTCAATATTAAATTAAACTTCCCATATACTAAAGAATTAGTGTAGAGAATTTTAATATGATCTATTACTTTGGTTTCTCTAAGAAAAACTTCTTTGTGCTCATGTAAACTTAAAGAGGCTCCTTACTAGTAATGACATTGAATTTATAAACCTTTGAACTTCTAGAAGCACCATGAAAACTGAGTATCTGTGACTTAACAGGAGAAAACCCCTTTTTTCTGTAACATTTCAGTGAGGGCAAAGCTGTATTAGTCATTTCAAAGGAAGGGGAGAGTGTTGGCAAAACAGACATACAACATTTGCATATTTGACAATTAAATATGCTTAGGGAAAACAGAGAGCACAGAATTTGGAGTGAGTCAAATAGGAATTCAAATCACAGGTCTGCCATTAAGCCATGGGGTAGATTTGGACAAGAGAGTTCATTCTTCTAAATCTGTTTCCTCATCTGCAAAATGGGACCTCACAGGCTATATAAGGAGCACCTGGGATAGAATATGGAAATACCTTCATATGGGGGCCATAAATTCCATTTTCTCCTTGGTTGAATTTCCCCTATTTCACATTTTTTTTGCAGATTTTAATCAGTGTCCTGAGGTTAGACATAGCCCAAAATGAAATGGCATCTTGTAATACAATTATTTGAACAAGATTGACTGAATTCAATACAATCAACTTTTTTATTTGACTTTGAGATTTCATATGAAAGCAACAAAAACATTTGTATATATAAAAATTTTATCCTGTATTAAAAACCTGCCATAAGTGAATAATGTTTGTCAAATAGCTTGTGAAAATACAGCATGTTCTAATGACAGAATCCCTCAGGTGGAAAACTGTTTGTCTCGATGGGCAAGAAGAGTTTCAAAGAGATGTGTTGGACCCTCGAGGCAGGCAGGGACCGAGGCAGCATTGGAGAACCCTTATATCATTTACTCAGCAAGGTGATACTTCTTTTATTACTAAACTGCACATTAAAAACTCTTAACATTGTATCAGGAAATGAATTAAAAGGTGTAAGGATTATATAGATGTGTAATCTAATTTCTACTTGGTTTTAATTCTATGTACAGTTGAACTTATATCTATTTGAGTTCTTTTAATCAAAATGTAAGCTCTGAACAAATATTAAACAGACTGAGTCTCTGACATACCAAAAACTTTGCTAGATACTGCCCATTTTCCAAAGATTCCTGTTTTGCTTTATGGACTCAAATACGAGCAGTTTAAATTTCTATGCCTGTTGCTCACTTAACATGAACAAAGCAGTTCTTCCCTTGAAACCGGTGACACAGTACATAGGTTGGTTTTACGAGATGCATACTGGGTTGAAGAATGATTAAAAACAAACTATGAAGGAAGTGGTCATACCTCAAGCCAAGCTGTAACCGCTTATTCTCTGCTGTGAGGTGACAGGGGAGTTCCACGCTAAATTTCTTTATAAAAGAATATAAGCTGAAGAATTGAACTGAGTGAAATTTTTCAAGAATCTAGCCCCAGTTCCAAGGTAAATATGCATTTGAGGAAGCTTTTCTGCTCTTTTTCAATCTTTCTGCCATAGTCATCAGGAATATTCCACTTCTTTACTCAGCCTGGTTTCCTGAGAAAATGTGAATTTTAGCTTTTTCCATTAAAGATCTCTTGCAGCTGGTGCTAAAAGAAGTATCACCTTGCTGGACAAATGATATAAAGGTGTCTGTGCCAGAAGGGTTCTCGAATGCTGCCTCGGTACCTGCCTGCCTTGAGGGTCCAACACATCTCCTTGAAACTCTTCTTGCCTGTTGATATAATCACTGCTTTCTACTGAAAGATTCTGTCATTAGGACATGTTGTATTTTCACGAGCTATTTGGCAAACATTATTCACTTATGGCAGGTTCTTAATACAGGATAAAATTTATATGTATACAAATAAAAATATTTGTGGAGATCTTTCGAGTCTGATGATATTTGGCAGGAACTGCACACAAGGCCACTGACTCCATGCTGACTGCCCGCAGGGCTGGTCTCTGGGGCTGGTATACCTGCCCTCCTGTCCACTCCTGACCCCAGGGCTCTATTTCAGTCCATCATACAAAAGTAGCCAGGTTACTTTTTCTTATTCTCATACTCTACCATCAGATCACAACTAACCCCTGTCCAGGCTGAGAATCAGGGTTTAATCCCGACTTTACTACTAATTAACTGTGCACATGTCCACTCTGAGCCTTATTTCTGCATCTGTAAAATGAGTAAATTAGACCAGATTATATCTAACATGACATCCATCTCTTAAAGTTTATATTTCTGATTAGTTACCATCTACTACGTGCTTAGGTGCACTACATGTCATTTAATCTAGTCTTGGCTGAGACGCTTGCATACCCCACACTTCCTTCTCTCTGGTTCAGATTCATTCTGTGGTGCCATAGCAGCCTCTTCTCCACTCCCAGTCACTTTCCTTCTCCTCTCTGAAGAAAGAAGGTTGACTTCACTGCCTTTCTTTCTTTTTTGGTTCATGTGTTTTCTTTTATTACAATTTTTTATTAAGGTATTATTGATATAAACTCCTATGAAGGTTTCACATGAAAAACAATGTGGTTACTACATTCACCCTTATTATCAAGCCCCCCCACCCCATTACAGTCACTGTCTATCAGTGTAATAAGATGCCAAAGAGTCACTACTTGCCTTCTCTGTGCTACACTGTCTTCCCCATGATCCCCCCACACCATTTGTGTCAATCATAATAGCCCTCAATCCCCTTCTCCCTCCCTCCCCACCCATCTTCCTCCACCCCTCCCCTTTGGTAACTGCTAGTCCCTTCTTGGAGTTTGTGAGTCTGCTGCTGTTTTGTTCCTTCTTCACTACCTTTCTTATCTGTCAGCTTTCCTTAAGGCAGTACTAAATCTATTGGGTACAATTATGACATTAAAGGGTAAGCACAACAAAAGAATAAACATGTCAAAATAGCCAAAGAGATCTGTAAAAGAAGAATAACAGGATAACAGCCCAAACAAATAATAGAGGCACATTATAAAGACATGATAATTAAATATAGTACTAGTATAGAAATATGCATGTAGAAATATGATGTGCTGGCCAACTGGACCAAAACAAGGCTGGAAATAAACCCAAGAACATATGAGTACATATAACATTGAAGCTGCATGCAGTTCAGCAGGTAAACTATAGATCAGCTATGTACTCATGCAGAACAAAATGAAGCTGAGCTATTTATAGCTCATAACATGATAAATTCCAGATGGAGTGAAGATGTGAATATTTTAAAAAATCATGGCAATCTTAGGGGATGTGAATGTATTTGTATATTTCATAACATTAAAAACACATATAATTCTTAAGCATGGCATGAAATCTAGAAGCCACAAGGAAAAAGCTAGGCAAATTCGATACAAGAAATCAAAAATATTTATATGAATAAAGAAACACTGAGATGTAAGAACTTGTTTGTTATGCCTCAGAAGATTGGAGACTGATGAAAATTAGGCTTGGGGTGGATTAATGATTGTGCATTGAGCATTGACTCCCCTATACAGAATTTTATTGTTGTTAACAACCATTTGATCAATAAATATGAGAGATGCCCTCACAAAAAAAAAAAAAAAAAGTACACACTTCCAATGGTAAAATAATAAGTAACCGGGATGTAATGAATATAGTCAAGATATTGTAACAGCTTGGTATGGTGATAGCTGGTACCTAGAATTGTCATGTATATAAATGTTGAATCACTGTGTTGTACACCTGAAACTAATGTAATGTAATACTGCGTGTCAACTACCTTTCAATAAAAAATAATTATCTACAAAAAAAAAAAAAAAAAAGGAAACACTGAGAACAAAGTCAGAAAAACAAATACTAAACAGAGAAAGACAATTGTCTCACATGTGATGGAGGGCTAATTTTATTATAAAGAATATCTTATGGGTCAATGTGAAAAAAATCTAACTGTAAGGAAGAATGGGAAAAAATATAGATAGCCAATAAACAAATGGACAAGAATAAATGGGACTGATGCTGTCAAGTGAGGCTCACAGCTCTGTGTGCATGTGTGGTGCAAGAAGAAGACCATGGGCCTTGGTGCCCCAGGTTTCAAACTCTGTTCTTTTACTTTTAGCTGTGTAACCTGGACAACTAATTAAACCACTCTGTGCCTTAGTCTCCTTATACGTATTTGGAGAGAGTGGTAATGTTACATCTTATTTCTTTATGAGAATGAAATGTATCAATATTTAAATGGTCCTTGATCAGTGCCAGGAACACAGTGTGACACAAGTGTTTATTTTTTAAATAAAAATAATATTTATATTATTATAAGTAATGTAGCAAGAAGGTAATTTTTAGAGGACAGTTTGTCAGCATTTGTCAATATTTTAAGTGCCTCTACTCTTTGGCAATTTCTCTACTTGTAGGATTTCATTCTAAGATTTACTCACACAACTGTGTAGAATCGTACACATAAGTCTGTTCATTACATTGTTTTTAAAAATAAGAATTACAGAACGAATCTAAATGCTGATCAACAAAGGGCTGCCAAAAAATAAATCTTGGTTCTTTTAAGCTAAAGGAGTTGAAAAGAATGAGGTGGTTCTGTATCTACTGAAATAATAAGAGAGTTTATATTGTTCAGGGAAAAAGGGATTCTGTGTGTGTGTGTGTGTGTGCGTGTGTACATTATGGACAAAATGTTTGTGTCTTCTTAGATTCATACATTGAAACCCTAACTCCCAATCTGATGGTATTAGGTGATGAGGGTGGAGCCCACATCAATGAAATTAGTGTTTTTATTCAGCTATAGTGGGATTTGGGTGCAGGTCCAATCAAAAAGAGACATGAGAGATATGATCTTTCTCTCCACCATGTGAGGACACAGCAAGAATGCATCCCTTTGCAAACCAGAAAGAGAGGTCTCACCAGAAACTGGACTGGCTAGCACCTTGATCCTGGACTTTTCCAGCCTTCAGACCGTAAGGAATCAATCTCTGTTATTTAAGCCGTTCAGTCACAGTGTTTGTGTTACAGCAGCCTGAAATAAGACTTTGTGCGTGTGTGTGATGTACATACACAGCAGAGGGGATCTTCACCAGCTGCAACAGTGCTTACCTCTGGTCTGCGATTGGCAGGAAGGCAAGGATGAGGGCCTGAGAATGCAGACCAAGTATATGAGGCATGGATGAATACTGACCTGTTAAAGATATACACACACCACACTGAAAAAGATCCCTTCCCTTGGAAGCTTTTATCGACTGGTAATAATAATAATAATAATAATAATAATAACAGCAATCATTGCAGTAATAGTAAATCTTTCAATAGCATCCACAGTCCACTGGGAATTATTCAAAACACTTTATTTATATAAGCCTTGTTTCATATAATATCCTATTGAAGAGAATCCTTGATTACTTCTATTTTATATATGAAGAAACCAAGATACAAAAAGATGAAGGATGTTGCCCAAGTGGTGCATCAGAGATGAGAAGAGCTGGGGTTTCGGTCAGCTGGCCCCTCGGCTGTGCTGTCACCACTCCAAGAGGGTGAGCGGGCAAAGTGATGTGGACCCTGCCCCCAAATCCCACCGTGGCTGAGGAAAGGCTACCTAGCAGTTTGCATCACTAATAGACCAAAAACAAATAAGAGAATGATAGCAGGCCTATGCTACTTGGATGTTATTTCTGCATATTCAATAAGCATTGCTGTTTCCCTAGGAACCAAAATTTTTGGTTTTATGACCAGTTTAATCCTTAGAAGAGACTTTAATAGTCCAAAAGTCCCTTCTCCTTCATGGGTCAGAGTTGAAGTTGTGGAGGGTCATTCAGGAGTGAGCATCTGTGGCCCCAAACTTCCTGGGAAGACCACACAGTTCCAGCGGACTCCTCTGCTCTGTGGCAGGCCCAGGCCTCCTGGCATCTCACTCCTAGCTGGTCCCTGGGTGCAGTGCTACAAGGAGCTCAGCACTGGAGAACCCCTTTTCAGTGGGAGCACCTGGCAGGGAGACTAAACCCCGAGTTGGCCTTTTCCTGAAGCTCATGCAGCTAAGCCAAAGCTCACCAGCAGGACCAGACACCCAACGGTTCAGCGCCTACCAGATTCCAACTCTAGTCTGGAATGTATCAGTTTTTAAAGTAGCACTATCATAAATCCCTCACTGATAAAGAGTTATAGTCCTCCTCAGCCCCGAGTTCACGATCTCTACAGTAAATTAGAGGCTTAGCAGAGCACATTCACTTTTGCCAGGCTCTTGATTTAAAGCTGAGGTCATCATTGCTTCACCTGTCCAAACATACCATCTACCACTCAGAAGGAACTTAGATCCTCTCAACTATTTAGCTCCACTATGTTACAGAACAATTTTTTTAAAATATTTAGTCTTCAAGGGCAATTTCTAAATACATGTTGGTGAAACCAATAGGTGGTGGGAACATTTTTTTTTCTAAGTGTTATGTAGGTCCTATCAAACCTGAGTGAGGAACAGTTGGTACCTACCTATCAGTTTGATTTATTACATGAGTAACATTGTGCCCAGGGCTGGATGTCAGAACTCCAGAGTCTCTGAGTTACCCTAACACTGTTCAAAGAGAAAGTTACTCAAAAGACCTGCTGTGATCCCTACAGGGCCTTACTATAAGTGAACTTGAGAGACGGCTGGCCGTGATTTTCCGTGAAGAAAGTGAGTAAATGTAGCTTGGCAGGAAATGCCTGGAAAATGTGAAGCCAAGGAAGGGGTGAGGAGGCAATGTCAAAGCAAAGGTTGTGTTTGTGACAAGAAGTGAAAATCATGGCATTGCCAAGCTATTTCCAAACCAAGTCGATGAAGACAGAAAAGAAAACTGGCTTCTGAAGGCTTTAAATAAATCCTCTGTTTTCCTAACAGCTCTTCTTCCAAACCTCTGACTATCTTTAGCCGTAATCACCTGCAGTCCATATTGGCACATCAGTATTATAATTTAGTGTTGTGGTTTATGTTCACAGCCTCACGGCAACCTTCTATATTTACTGTGAAAGTGAACCGAACTGAGCTTGTATTTAAATGTAAGTGACTGAAACTACGAGAACATACATAATGACAAAGACTGTATGACAGTGTCTATATTTACAACCAAACACATTATTTTGGATGGGCCAGGAAGAGCAGGGCAGGGCAATTTCAGAAATGTCAATACATCTCTTTCCTATGATGACATTTTTAAATTGTACAAATCTATTTTTATGTGCTTCCTGATGTGTTATATAATTTTAAGTCTGTCATAAAATTTTTGACCATGGAAAACCTTACTATGGTCTGGGGTGTCAGAAAGGTCAACCCCACCCATCTCTGCACTGTTAATTCTCCCAGTGTCACATTCAGTCACCCTTCCCTTTAAATATGTCCTCAGGCTCCCTGCCAGCTATAAAATTAAGTCCAGACATGGTCTCCACCTCACTCAGTCTGTGGTTTGCTCAGCTTAGTTCTGAGGTCCCAGCTCAGCCTCCAGGCTCTCCAGCAATCCTGTTTGATCACGCACAATCTTCTGTTATCCAAATGCGCCACATGTGTATGCTGCTTTCCCCTGCTCATACCCTATACATGCTCCAGGGAATTATCATCCTTCCTTTCCCAGGAGTCAGGCCACTCTCTTCCTTGCTCCTTTGAACCTCTGTTCATAGCTCTAGAACAGTCTGTCAATGTTGTGATCATCCATTTATTTTTCTGCCATCTCTACCAGACCTACTAGATTTCTCATGTGCATGTGCTATGTCTTATTTTGAAAATAATTCAAAATACCAGAGGGATCAATGAGCTCGATTTGCTTGATGTGTAGGCATAATTGAATGAGAGTCTTTTATAGCACGGTAATACTACCTTCATTTAATGAAAATGTCCTTGGTTTGAGAACTTCATTCAGTTTTGAGTGGGGTTAGATTGACTCTTACTTTGAATTGCACTGCCAGAGTGATTTTCTTAAACTGTAAAGCTCATGTCAATTGCCTGCTCAAAATTTTATCTTCCCCTCATCTTCCTTAGCCTTCCCAGGAATGCTGAACCCTTTCTTGTACCTCAGGAAACTGTATCTCAGGGCAGGTAAATCAGTTGCCTCAAGGCAACAGTGAAAAGCGGGGCCCTGAGGTAGGTGCTCAGTTGTGTCTGATGCCAAAGCCACAGCTCTCCCCAGTGTTCTAGGACAGATTCAAATTCTTTGACTTGGTTTATAAAGAGCTTTCATGACTGGATCCTGTTTATTTCTCCAGCACAACTTTTCCCACCAGCCCCTGAACACCAGATCCATTGAGGTTGGCCAACCTGAGCTATTTTCTCTTGTACATCAGGCCCTTCTCCTGCCCTGGGACAGGGATTCTCCTGGGCTGGACCACACCATCATCCTCACTCCCCATGTTGTCTGTTCCCATGCCTCCTCCCCAGTCCATACCATTACTGTTTGCTTCAAAGGCATGGGTTTCCTGAGGCCCTAGGACTTAGCACAGTGTTTTGTACTCAACAAAACTATTTATGAATTGTGTGTGTACTTGAAATCTTCAGTGAGTAGGAAAGGTTAGTAACTCACCCCATTTTGTTTATAATTAGGAAGTAATTTGGACCTTAGGAATAGGAATTCCCAGGAACAATGATGATAAATTAAAGGACAAATCAAGAAAGTACATATTAACATATTAACAGGAGAGATGATGAAAATCCACAATGTGAAAAACCTATCAGATTTGTATATGTGCTAATGTTGAACATTTTCAGTATCAAAAATGCATGATTATCAAAAAACTTGATTTTTTGGTGAATCTAGTTCATCAGACTCCATAACATATCAACAAAAATGTTGGAAGTTTAAGTCTTTAACACTGAAATAAGAAGATTAAATAGGCTTTATCTGCACCACAGGAAAATAGAATCACTTCATTTAATTAAAGCCAAAAAAAGTCGCATTACCTAGATATTAACTAGTAACAGAGCAAATATCACAAATATCTCAAATATTAAGTAAGCTGATTGGATTATGTATTTGTTTCCTTATTTTACGGAACATATTTTTAAAATAGTTTACTCATGCCTAAGGACACAGGGATTTGCCTTTTAGAGGTCATTATTATGGTGATATATAGGTACAATAAGATTTTTTATGTGCATTGGTCCATATATCTTACTAAGCATGTCATTTTATGCAAGATACTGATTTAAAGAGCGAGAAGCATCTGACTTGTTGGTAAGTGTATTTTAACACTTCTTACTGAAATTCAGATGATGTTAAATTTTAGGTCATTTCATTTGATGGTTTTCACTCCTCATTCAGCCCCTCCCTGCTCACTGTCACCCTCACATTACTTAACGCTGTCCCTCAGATTAAGACAGAAAACTGTTCAGCACAGCACCTGAATCCACCAGCTTTATTTATCTTAGAATAAGACATGAGCTTTCTTTCATCCTGCAGGTAATATGAATGACCTCTCTCTTTCCATGCATAGAGTTCTATCCAAAATAAAATATGGCCCTGTTACTATCCTAACAGAAAATGATGTAAGGAAAAATTCTTCAGTTGATCATTGAAAACTATCCTTCATTTTGACCTGCTTAGCTGGGTGCACCAACACATGATTGTGGAAGGTGGAGTTGACAGAATTCATACTCATAAAACATATTTTTAAGTTATATCTTCACCAAAACTTCAATCCTGGCTTTATCTTCTGCCCATATTATAATCTCTTAACAAAATTTGTAGCTTGCTTTCTAGTGGTTCAGGAAAGAGCAGGTAAATATGCTCTTGATCCAGAGACAATGTAGCTCATTTCTCATGGTAATCTTAGAAGAAGCATTTTTTAAAACTGTTTTATCTGGAGGTAAAACTAAACCTTTAATATTACATCTATAAAATCTTTGCATTTTTATTCAGTATTTTCCACTCTAGTTTTTTTTTCTTTTACAGCCCTTTGAGATAGGGCCAGTTCAAATAATTATTATTACCTTTTACACATAATTAAGTAAGCTTGGAGTGGCTGAGGGATTAGTCCCAGCTCCTGAGTGGTGGTAGTGCTAGGAGGTCATCTCCATGTTCTGCATTTTAGTCCTTAAGCCCTTGCCTGAACTGCTTGGTAGGATATAATCTCCTTTATTGCTAGGTAGGATGGGAGCAACTGTATTTAATGAATCTCCAGATATCATAAGCCACTTGACAGAACTCTAATTTCTCCTCCTAAGGTTTACTTGAGTCACTTGACAAGCAGGGAAAAAAAAAACCAAACTTTCTCTCTACCCAAAATTGGCTCAGTGGCTGGGCACTAACTTGAACTGACAAAAGACAGGTTAACAGGAGAAAAAGGTTTATTTCATGTGCATGTGGAAGCTCTCATAGAAATGAAATAGAAAATCCTCAAAGACGTGGTCGGACCTGGAGAAATACACACCATTTAAAAAAGGGCAATGAATTTGTGGAGCAGTGACCAAGCAAAGGAAAAGGGTTTCCTGCAGTAAACTGTGCGAGGGTAAATGTATGAGGAACTTAATAGAAGATAAGGGTGATTTTAGTAAAGTTTGTTTGAAGATTTCTCTTAGTGCTATCTCCTGGCCAATAAGAATCTAGAGTCATCTCCTCTGAGTAAAAGACATTTTATTCTTCCTGGTAAGAAAGAGGGGAGAGGGTCACCTTCACAAATGGAAATTTATGGATTGCTTTTAAGCAGATAGGGGAGGATAAAGAGCTTTTCTCTACAGTCTTCTGTTTCTCAGTTACCTTCAGTTCAAAACAATCCTTATGCCAAAGTGGCCTATTCTGAGATGGCATATTCTGACTCCTTCACACCTAAGTGCCAGATGGTATAATTCTTCAAAGAATAAGTCAGTTATCCCTATCTGTTGTACTGAAAAGATGGTTCCAAAAGGGCCTCGGTTCCTGGGACTGGTAACCTTGGGAGGGAGGACAAAGAGAAAAGAGGTAAAGAACAGAGGAGGAAGAAGCAAAAAAAAAGACAAATGCCATCGTTATTAGCATTACAGCAGGTGAATCTGGCCCACTGGAATCAGTATTGTCAAGATGATTAGAATGACAGACAATACACAAATTGTGTCCACATATGGATGCACTGTGACCAGTTGGTTTAATTTTGAGAGACTGACAAAATGGACTGGGGGCAGTTTTGCCAACATCTATGACTACATCTATCATGAATGTAAAGGTTATAAAAATTAATGAGAGAAGTCACATGTGTTTTATGCAATATAAACAAATTGATGCAGAGAATTGAGCCAATTATCCAGAGCTTTGAAACAAAACCATCCTTCCCACAACTATGACCATCATTCTTCCCTCCTTGCTACCCCACCACTAAAGAAAAGCAACTGAATTACTTTTGACATAATTATCTTGGCATGTAAAGTGTAAGACATTTGAGGGTCTGAATTATTTGGCAGGGCTAACCTTCTATCCTATACTTTGATTTTGCTAGCTTCTCTAATAGTTGTCAGAATTTTAGAGTTAACTGTGTTGAGTTATAATAAAAATATTGGGCAAAAAGTAAACCCAACAAATATCCATACCAGCATTACCTCATTGAATTTATTTGCTTTTCTACCTTACTGTTCCAACATGGCTGATTATGTCAGACAGCTCTTTGGGTGCATATCAAGGATGAATATGTGAAAAATGCAACATTTACATATTTGCCTATTTTATGGCTCATATTGCCATGCATATACTGCTGAATAATGTCTGAAACAGGAAGAAAAGAACATTCAGTTTTTTTAATGCCTCTTCCCATTTGCCTTTGCAGGTGGCTACTTTAACCCTTTCAAGGGTTTCAGTCTTCTTCATGTGGCCCTGAAGTTTCAGGCCACACACGGCAGCCACCTCCTGAGATCACAAGGTCCATGACCCACTTAACATGCTGAATTCCTGTTCTAGTCCTTGCTTCCTTCTCTCTGTCAGAGAGTCTATTTGGATTCAGCAGCATTTGGTAGGTAAATTCTCTTTAGATCCTTAGACTCAATGATCTAGAATGTCATATATTTATCCAAGGCTGGGGCTGGGGTGGGGGATAGGTAGAACATCAAGAAAAGCCTGTGAATTTAATGCTGTAGCTTAAGTTATTTTTGTAGACATCCTTAGGCAATAATAAGAAGGATACTACCCAGATTGGTAGTGCCTACAGAAACTCTACTGATTGAGAATAGATACAATAATTGTGCTAGAAGGTAGCACAGATGAGCACAGAGAAAGTGCTCAAAAAATATGTAATAAAAAAGCAAGATTCAAAGATTAACAACTTCTGATTCACATATTGGTCAAGATCAATGACCAAATTTACCAGATATTTCAAAATCTTCCCTTCACTTAGTGCTACATGGTCAAGTCAACAGTGAAAGACAAAATGTCAGACTAATTAACTGAGCAATTCAGGCCACAAAATCTACTATATACTTTCTGAGCTTCAGTGAACAATTTTCAACTTCACACTGAAGATTATAAATATGGAGATAAGGAGTGTTTCCATATGCAACATGCACTCAACATCTGAAAGCAATTCAGATTATATTGCCTTTTATTATACAGGAACACATTTATTTAAAATAGCAAAATAGGATAATAAGTATCTTTACCTGACATTTCTTATTAACTGTACATCATTATCTGTTAAGAATTGGTTTCCAGAAAAGTAAAAGGCCAGAGTAAACAAGGGCTAAGACAAAGAGATGTATCTTCCTTTATATCCTTAACCCCATCAGAGCGGACCACAACAGGAAGCAGAGTCTCTGCGGAGGTGGACTGGAAAAGCCTCTGTCTCCCTAGGGGCGGAGGGAAGCCCTGTCATAAAGCCATGTGGAAGAGCAAGGTCATCACCTAGGTCATTAAAGTTGAAATTTTTCTTCTGAAAAAGCGAGAAAGTTCACTTCCTGTTTGGTGTTACACATGTAGGTTGTTCTCTCAATAACCGAAGTGAGGACATAGTACGTCAGGGTTTCTTGTTCTTGCCTTCTGTATCAGTCTGCTAGGGCTGCCATCACAAAATATTGCACACTGGGGAGCTTAAACTACAGGTCTGGAGGCTGGAAGTCCAAGATCAAAGTGTTGGCAGGGCTGGCTTTCTGAAGCCTCTCTCCTCAGCTTACAGATGCTTGCAGATGGCTGGCTTGCCATCATGTCCTCATGGTCTTTCCTATGTGCATGTGCATCCCTGGTGTGCCTTCTTCTGAGGGCACCAGTCACACTGTTAGAGCTCTGTCTTCATTACCTTGCTTAACCTATGTTACCTTCTTAAAGGCCTTATCTCCAAATAAAGTCACATTTGGGTTAGAGCTTCAACATATGAATTTTGTGTGAGGTGGGGAGAGGAGACCCAGTGCAGTCCCTAAAACCTACCCTGGGACAGAACTGAGTGGATCTGAACTAAGCTCCATAATTTCCTATTTATCATGTACATATTTTGAATTCACTCTTAAATCTCTACCTTTATGTGCTTGGAGGTTGTGGGTAACTAATATTATTGATATCTGGTACTTTGAACTTTTTTGTATTTTAGAAGGCACCTTTACACCTACAGGGTAGGTTTGGCAATTAGTATTACTATTGCATAGCATATAAGGGAACAGATTCAGTGAGATTAAAATGCTTGGTCCAAATCTCATAATCAAACTTAGTGCCACTTCCATATTTGAAAAGTTTCTGGCTAATGTGATGACTTCATTGAACAGTCTAGAACACCAGACCTTTTTTTTTCATCATCTAACTCAGAAGACACCTTACAATGCTGCTACAATGTAAGTGTGATTCTAACCCTGCAATGTTGAGTGAACAGTAAGATCTTAAAATGGGGGTTGGCTTCCCATGTCACTAGGCCCCTGAATTCAGATGTGGGGACTGTGAAATCCAGATGAGAAAGTAAAAAGCAATGTTTAATGGGTCTACATTTACAGTCGACACAATCTGAAGGCCACATCACTTCAGCACACCCATAGTGTAAGATGATGTAGCCGGGAAAGAAGAGGTCCAGTTGTTCTTCATTCTGAGCATGGGCAACACACACAGAAAACAGCTACCTTGAGTAAGTCATCTATCTTCCTGAGCCTTGGCCTCTCTAAAGTGGACTTGTCAGCTTTGCCCAAATCCCAGTGGCACTGTGAGGACCAGGCAGTACACAAAGTGACACAGGCACAGAGTGTCTTGATGGCCACCAGCCATTCTTTTTCTTTTCCACTCCCTAGATAAGTGTTTCAGACATGTGTCTGAAGAAAATAAATCATGTTAAATTAATTCTGCACCCTTCCAATCAAAACCAGTATAAGTATTTGTCTATAAGCTCAGAAAACTTCCCTGATCATTAGTACATAGCTTGCTGGTCCATAGGCACAAATACACAGAATAACATTCCCATTTTATTTATGAAGACAGAGGTGGATAAGGGGATGGAAATGCTAAACACCTTAAGAGGGATGGTAGACTGAGGCCAAGAGCATGGGCCCTGGAATCAAACTATCTGGGCTCTACCCCTGCCACAGTGTGACAGGGACTATCTGTATATCCACGTGCTTCAGTTTCTCACCTTGAAAATAAGGAAAATAATGGAAGCCATTAAAAGAGTTGTTACAGTGATTAAAGAAGACATATGGATGGTGCCTATCACATACTACTGGCATTGTGGCTTAGCGACAGCAGAGCTGGCATCAGACCTGTTCACAGTTTTCTGAGATAAACCACTGGTTGTAGCATTGCTTGTCTGCAGAAGCAAAGTCAAGAGGTTGCAGATGACTAGGGAATTTGGTCTTTAAATTTGGTCCTATGACCATCCAGGGGAAGTTCTTCATTTTCCTGGAATGATATTGCAGAGAGTGAAGTTGAGCAAGTGGTCAGATTTTCCAGGAAAGTCACAGGTTCATCTCAACCTTGTCCCTGGTCTCTCTGTGTTTAATCCATGTGGCAAAAATCTCTGTCCTGCCCACATGCTTGCTGCCAGGCAAGCTCATCTCCTCCAAAGTTGCCTCCAACAGATACCACACCGCCCCTGAAGCTCCACCTTCAGCAATGCATCCCTTTTAAATTACCATGTTTTTAAAATTTTTGCTGAGCACTCTTTCCAAAGGTAAAATGCCTTGGAAGAGTTATAATAAGGCTTCTCATGAAGAGCTCAAAGGTCAACGTTATACCTCAGAGCTTTGCAGGGACAATATCCATTTAATAATTTATCCTCACTCACATTTTCCTTCTGTTTTTTTTTTTCCTTAACTTTTACCAGGTGCTAATTTCTGTCTCAGTGTTTGAACATGCAGTGTCTGCATTCCTCTTCTGAATCGAGTGAGATTCACTGTCAAGCTCATTTCCTTCAAATCCACACACAATCTCTAATCAACACTGTCTGAGAGACTTTCTCTGCCTCTGAGTTCTTATGTGGTTGAAGTATCCAACATTAATTATATTATTTTTCTTGAAACGTGCAGTTTGTGTGTATGTATTATCAATCTTCCTAGCTGGAAGATGCATTTCTCAAGAACAGAAACAATTGCTTTTTAGTTCCATGTGTAATCCTTAATATGCTGTCTATGGTAATAAAATCTGTAGTAAATTAGCAGTAAAATGAATATATTCTTTTAATATTTGCCATTTTTAAAAATATTATACAATTCAGACCAGCTACACAAAATGATAAAGATATTTAAGCAATACAGTTTACACCAATACACATTTTAATAGTTTTAACATTTAGAGTAAATCTGTTTAATGTACTAAAGAAAACATTTCTCTGACCCTTGAAACATATTTTCAGAAAAAAATGTCCTTGTCAGTTAGAGGTCTGAGTCATTATAGGTGAAATGCCCAGGATTTTCTTTAAACTATGCCAGCAAAAAAGAAAATAAAATTGAATTAAAAAAATTGAACATTGATGATGGGTGTTCATGGAGATGAATCTATTTTTACATACATTTGAAAATTTCCAAATAAGACAGAAAACAAGACATAAACTTCCTAAGTAAGAGAATAATAAGAGAAAATCTCTGAGGCAATAATGAAGCATGCTTGTTAACCACTTACATAACCCAAATAATGATGGGGAGGGGCAAAACAAAGGTGTGGGAACATTCCCAAAGTCAGAGTTCAAAGCAGGAGAGCTCAAGAGTGCAATTGCAAAACTAGCTTAGGAGCCCCATCGAGGGTGTTTAGTTCTTTTTATGGATTTTTTGAAGAATTGCTTTATCACCAATGATTTGGGTGACCCAGAAGATGATATTAATCTACAGAAATAGTCATCAGTGACTCTGAATTGAAAGTCAGAAGAGTCAGTCTCTGAGTGGGAAAAAACAATTTATTTTTTTTACAGTTTTATTTTTATTTATGCACAAGAGAAGATATATTTAAAAAGACTTTTAAGATATTTCTTTCTGTAACAAGACACAAATCCTAAGTGATTATAAATAGGAGTAATAAATAAAATGGTGACTACTCCAATATTTCTTGATGGCTATTGTGTGCAGGCATTGTTTTGGGTGTTGGGGATACATTAAGAAAAGATGCTGTCCTCTGAGCCCCCACATTCCAGTGGGTTGGAGGCAGGTTTTTAAAATAATGATTATGTGGTAGGTGACAGTATGTTAAGGCTCTGGAGACAGACTACACAGGTAAGGGGAATTACAAGCGGTAGAGGCCAGAGGCGGGGCCGTCCACCTCATATATGATCATCAGAGCAGAGGCTGGGTGGTGTGCTGGAGGAGGTGCACCTGCAGGAGCCCTGTAAAGGTGGGGTCCCCTGTGTTGGAGGGGCAGTGAAGAGATGGGAGTAGCTAGAGCTGAGCGAGTGGAGGTCACCAAGGGAGGGAAAAATTCTCTTAATTTTGTGAGATAAACAGCCTTAAAATTACAAAATTACATTTTAAAATACACGTACAGTTATTTATAGCAAGCATAGAATGTTTCCTAAACATAGGGATGTTTCAACATTGGAAAATGTTAACTTTAAAATGTATATAACATAGTTGTGTGGGTCTGTCAATCTATGTGTGTGTGTATATATATATATATATATATATATATATATCATAATGGCTGCAGAAAATTGAGAGTGATAAACATTTAAACAAATAAAAGGATTTTAGAGAAATAATTTTTATGAAAAATACTGCTTATATAATTACTTTTAATGAACTGCACTGTGCTTTAATTTAAGTGGGAGCCTTCCATTTTTCTTTTTAAATTCCTTATGAAGTACTATTGCATCATCTTTCATTTTCTATTATTTAACTACTTTACATTTGTTTTGTGTATGACATAGAACATATAATTCAAACTTATTCTGTCTCAATCTTAATATTAAATGTTTGTATTTCAGGTCCTTGTAAGAAGTCAAATGATTAGACAAATTTGGAATACTGTCTTTGAATTTATTTTAAGAAATAATTACTTTAACCTCTTAAAGTTGTGAATATTACATACTTCAATTGTTGTTTGCAAAGTTTTGGATCCTGGTTTAATTAAGTTCATAGTGATTTAATTACTATAGCAGATAATTAAGCATGTGAAGAGGGGCAGTTCCTTTAATCTTTGTTTTCTTTCTTTTTAAAACCTCATTTTCTTCATCTGCTAATAACAGTACTTGGCCTGAGAAGCTTCACAGAAACCAGTGATGATCTGCAAATGTACTGTGCATTTAACGTTCTTTTGACAGCTATAGAATACAAGACAAATGTGTATCATTACCAATAGTCACCTAATCTATTTGCTACCATGTTTGAATCCTCTTTAAAAATTTCCTCTAATCTCTTGCTGAATTACTGGCATGTTTCCACTCATGTATTTCTCTCTTCTGAACCTTGAAGACTGAAGGTGTCATCAATTATGCACTGTATCTGGCATAGGGCCCAATCACAGGGTCCAGGTTGAAAGCAGTGACCTTCCCTACACATTCATAGTATGCTACCAGTGCTGGTGAGGACTCCTGTCCAGTGTTGTCTCTGGGCCAGACAAGCTACAGCTGAGAGGACTGCGGTAGGGGGAACATACTCTGCGCAAATCAGCACCTCTGAGGTTTGCACCAAATCCATGCAGCCCTGCCCAGCAAAAACCCAAGAAATGCTTTCTGATGATTGGTTGGGTCCCTGAATTTCACAAGGTTTTCAAATAACTCATTTGACATGCAAACTTTCCACCCAGAATATGGTGTTAAAATGTGTCTACACTTGAAATAAGTCTCTCAAGGATAAGGCTCTCCTTAGGATTTAGGCATAATTCAGTACGTCAACTGATTAAACAAGGACCATGAGTTTGAACTATGAGGCATTTGTAATATCTTTAGTCATCATATCCATAGCATGAGGTGTGTCTCAAAGGTTAGGATGTGGTCCAGAGTGATATCAGAACTTAGGTCGTACCACAAAAGCTGGAGAAAATTGTCAAATACTTAATGTATTTCTGTTATAACATGTAGCCTGATATAACTAACACATATAACATGATAATTCTGTAATCATACTGCCTGGCAAGAATTGGTCATAAACAACGAATTCTTGGCTAGATGG
Organism: Manis pentadactyla; assembly: GCF_030020395.1. Classification (NCBI taxonomy): domain Eukaryota; kingdom Metazoa; phylum Chordata; class Mammalia; order Pholidota; family Manidae; genus Manis; species Manis pentadactyla. The sequence goes on along the minus strand of NC_080021.1, from coordinate 81,171,205 downwards.
AGCCAGAAATCTTTCAGGGGAAGTAGGAAGGCAATAACATTTTCAATGCCACTGAAAAGAGGTTTCAGAAGGAATCCCTCCATTCCAGGATAACATCTTTAAAGTGAACAACCTGCTTTCTGTATTCCTAAAATCTAGCACTGCTTGTTGTGACCAGCCTGCTCAGGAAAGTTATGCCAAAGATGTAGACCTATCAGAAAGAAATGTTAAAGCCCCCAAGTGTGGTCATTAGCCATAGGAAGCTCCATGTTGTCCCTCACAGGTCAATCACATTCAAGGTAGCTTATTAATAACTCATTTGTAGTTGTTCATATATTCTGGGTATGTATTCTTTTAAAGCTCAATACCTTTATTGGGGTATGATAGACATACAAAAAGTCATACATAATGAAGGAGTACAGCTTAATGAGTTTGGAAAGAAGTACACACCATGAAACCATCACCACAGTGTAGCCACAAACATATCCTTTACCTCTAACAATCTCCTACTTCTCTCTTTATTATTATTACTATTAATTATTAGTATTATCACATTACTACTTTATTAATGATTATACTTTATTAATGATTAGTATTATTGCTATTATTACTGCTTTGTTATCACTTTATTAATTATTATTACTAATATAATAATACTTAGAAGAGCACTTAACATAAGATTCACCCTCTTAGCAAATTTTAAGTATATAATATAGTATTGTTAACTCTAGGCAGTATGCTATAGGTAATGTCAATCTCTAGGACTTCATGTTGTGTAACTGAAACTTTGTACCATTTGACTAATACCTCCTCATTTCCTGTCCCTGCCCCCAGCCCCCTGCACTCACCATTCCCCTCAATGCTTTCATGAGTTTGACTATTTTGAATCCTCAGAGAGATTGTTTATGTAGTATTAGTCCTTCTATGTATGGCTTACTTCACTCAACATAATGTCATCCAGGTTCCAAGCATTATTAATCACCCTAATCGGTTCCAGGCAAGAATGAGAAGTTTTCTCTGACTTCATTTTATATTTACCTTTTTCCTCTCTACCAATGTACAACTGCCTGGTCTCACTGTGACCCATCTCTCTGTGTGGCAATAAATCTCATGTATGTCCAACATTCCTGCTTTCCAATACTTGACAAATCATACCTTACTATAATGGGAAAAGTACTCTTGAGACATTTCATTCCCAATAATCATGGCTTCTAATTTTCTCATTGTTGACCATATAGAAGATAAATGGATATAGCTTAGAATAAGAGTTAATGCTTAACTTTCAGTTTACACACACACATACAAACATATGTACACATATTTATCTGTCTTCAATAGCAAGGAAATAGTCTTGAATACCAGAGTTTTCTAAATTACAAAGGCTTTCCTTTGCCAAGTAAAGCTTGGAATTCTAAACACTGTTTTATCAGGAATAAGGATGCATGATTTAATCATCAGAGCAGTCTTCTCACTACTGATGCCAGGGTTCTTGTTTGTGGAGTCAAAGAATGAATTTAGCAAACACCCAAGGTAGGAGAGCCAGGGAGAGGCTCTTACTGAGATTATAGTGAGAGGACAGAGCTCCTGGCTCACACCAGGAGGGGACAAGAGAGCCTGTAGTGGTAAATTGTCTAGGGATTTTATAGACAGTTGAGGATTTGGGGGAATGTGAAAAAAAATCTTAGGGGTGTGGACTTGTTAAGTGGTCCTTGGATATTTAGAATTAACTTAACACAAGCAACTTCCTGCTCTGATGATTTCTCCCTGAGATACCAGAGTCTTGGTCTGGGAGCATATCAAACAAGGTCACCTGCCCAACCCCCAAGGTGGGCTGAGGTATTGTTTGCTAAAGAGTAAGTTAAGAATCTTACTTCCTAACTTCCTGGGTGTTAAAATGCAATCTTATCTTTAAGGTGGAATCGTTTCTGCCTTTTACTATGTTGTTTACAGCTGGGTCTGCATGCTAAATTAGTTGCCCAGTTTGCAAATAACCTCATGAGGTCTGAAGGAGGAGAGACAGCACATGGGCCTGGGCCTTTTAGCATGCTAAGGTGAATCTTACACATGATCACAAATGATTAGCATAATAAAAACATGTGCTATTCTTCTTTATCTGGGCTATATTAACTGATCTCTCTGAAGAATGACTCTAGAGCTTAATGTTTAACACAGAGTTTGGCAGGGGGTTTCCTTGTACATAATTACATTGCTCTGTAATTATCCTGCCTTGCTTTTTCCAGAGGCCCTCAGCCTACTCTGACTACACGCCATGGTCCCTGTCTCACTACAAAGCAGGAACAGTGGCATGGACTTGTTTTTGTGTAAGGCATTGATCTGCTTCCCTCCAAGCCCTGAATTCTTATGTTGAAGTCTTGACTCCCAGTAGCGCAGAATGTGACTCTATTTGGCGACAGGGTCTTCATAGAAGTAACCAAATTAAAATGAGATCATTAGGGTGGATCCTAAACCAGTAAGACTGGTATCTTTACAAAAAAGCAAAACTTGGAGATGGATATGTTTACAGAGAGAGAGTGACGTCAATATGAAGAAAGTGTGTACAAGCCGAAGAGAGAGGCTTAGGACAGAGCTTCTCTCATAGCCCTCAGAAGCATCAATCTTGACAACTCCTTGATTTTGGACCATGAGACCATACTTTCTATTGTCTTAGCATCCCAGTTTGTAGTGCTTTGTTATGGCAACCCCAGCAAACAATTGCAGACACTTAGGCTAATTCAACACACAGGAATTAAAAGGCTAACTAGGTACCAAATCTGCACTTGGCTCTGGGGGTAGACTCATGAATGTGGTTCCCACCCTCACAGAACTTAAAACTTAGTGGAGCAGACACTAAGCAAACCATCTCATAACTAATTGGGTTGATACCTTTTTTAATCTGGCTGCAAAGGAAGCTGTAAAAGACAGTGTAATAGTGTAAAAGGTTCTTTCTTCTTAAAACATCAGTCTCCTTGGAGCTAAATGCCATGCTTACTGGTCCACTTTGATTTGCTGCTGCTTGTTGCCCCGCCAGGTGTGGGCCTAGGACCATGTGGGGACACCTCAGGGCTCTGGGCTCAGGGAAAGCCCTGTAAGCTAAGACTTGAAGGATGGGAGGAGATGTCCAGGTGAAGAGAGTAAGAAGAGTATTCTACTGAAAGGAAACTGTTTTTAAGCCTCCTCGGTTCTCCCAGGTTTGCCTAATTTCACAAAGCCAGGAGAATGTCAGAGCTAAGGTACAAAGCCTGTTCTTGCCTCTAGGCCTGTGTTCTCAGCCCTTACAGTGTGCTAAGTACTAAGATCACTCTGGCATCCTCAGGAGGGTGGTCCGAGTGACATGAGCCGGCGTCCTGCCCTGTGTCATCACGAAGCAGTGCACGCTGAACACAGCACCAGGGACAGCCACCATACAAGAACCACATATGAAGTGCAAATTACATGCATGATACTCTGCTGAATGCCTTATATAAAGGAATATAAAGATGACTAAGAGATGTTCTCCACCCTCATTCAAAATGTACTCCATTCCCACTAAGATGAGGGCTCTTACTAGTTATTCACTTGGTAACAGTGGTTAGGTTCCCACACTCACAAGGAGCTCTTGTTCAGTGCAAGCTGTATTTCAGGGAAGCTGCAGCATATATAGTCCCCTGGTAACTATTCTAGAAACAGCTTGGGTAGTGAGATGCTCAGTTTCAGCATGTTGAGAGGGCCACTGAGGAGGCCTGATGGAATTCTCTGCATGGCCCTTTATTTTAGTATAGCTGAACATCACTCATGGTTCCAGACTTGGGATTTATTTAGACTATCGGGATCATAGGTAATAACATCTAATTTCATAACCAAATACATTATTTCACTATTTAGTTAGATACCACTCAAATCAGTGCTAAGGCTCCAACAAGAACGAGTTGGAAATATATTGAATGTTTTACAAAATAATTTTGTGTCTCTAGGATACATATGCCAAAGATGATACTACAAGCAATTCAAAAAATAAGCCTTGCAGAGAAAATATTTTTCAAGCTTCATTTACATGAGCATTTGTTTATAGTCAGGAGAGAGCTTTCTGCATTTCCCCAGCTCAGAGTGAGCCCTAAGGAGTTTCGGTAGGTGCCCCCTGTGATTTAATTAAAAGATAAATGGAAACTAGAACATAGAAAGAAAAACAGTATGAGGGAAAGGAAATGCAAAAATGAGAAGGGAGGACAGGCGATGAGGGGGGAACAGGAACGGAGCCCAAGCTTCAGCAGAGATGCATTAACTCACAGGAAGGGCTGTAAGCGCAGGCGGAGAACAGGTCGCTTCAGCCCTCCACAGGTGAACAGCGCATCTCAAACTATTTCAGCAGATTGGGAAAACCTACAGCTCTGAAAAAAACAAACAAAATTATGTTGATCTTTTACATCTTTCATATACTATGCTTATTCAGATTCTCTTAATTTTATTGTGTTCTTGTCCAGTTTGCAGGTACAAGCCACAGGTATATAACCTAGAAGAGGTGATTCTGTGGCCTTAAGGCAGCCCACGGTGGGCTGAGGAAGGAGTGAGCCCGGCAGGTATGTGGTTACTGTGGGGGAGAGCAGAGCAGGCCCAGCAGGATAGCCGAGTCTGCAGGGCTAGTTCCCTTCTTTCTAGGACAGTCTCAAAGCTACATGCCCTTCATCCCCTGGGGCCACATTAATTCCCATTATGCCCTGCAGAATTCCCGTTATCACTGCCATGCAGAAGTCAGCAGGCAGCTGTTGGGTGAGAGGAGCAGTCTTAGGTAGAGCCAGACACTTACTCTCAGGCTTTCATGGGACACCTCCCAGCCACAGGCAAAGCAAAGGAGATGTTCAGCCATACTTTCCTCCAGGCACAAAATCAAATTGATTTCCCATGTGAATGAATAAAAAGGTGGATGTCTGTATGCATTTTTCAGTTCTGTTCAGTTTCTCATAAGTGACATTTGAGGTATGTAGGAATAGTGAACATCAGGCTTGAGGACATAATTATGCCCTGGAATTATGCTTAAGTAACTAAGATCAATGTTTAGATGATATTTATATCTAAGTGGCTAACATTAAAAGCCTACCAAGACCATATCATAAATGTAAATTATAGGGGAGGTTGCCTATTTGTGGAAATGAACTCTGTGCAGCTTACTAATTTTTCTGACATTATTCAGCATACCATTACTAGAACATTTATGATTATAATAATTATCTAAGCAGCACTGATTCTAATCCTATAATATTTCAACTAGAATTCACCAGTTAGCCAAGACTTCTGGGAATGTTCAATGTTATAATAATAATGGAGGTAAAGAACTCTGTAGTTGGGATATGCATTTAAGCAAAATGTGTAAGGAGAAGGAAACTGTAACTCAGGATTAAAGATAAGTGTATAAATAAAAAATAAATTCAATGCCTCTCCAATACCCCACGATACAAGACATTGTCATACTCTCTACCAGTAACTTCTAAGTAAGAATTTATGCTAGAAAATAGTAAAGCAAACCCAACTTCCAGAATCATCTACATGATTTCTTTTAAGAGAGACTAGTCCTGGGATCTCTAGCTTTTTTGGCCTCCCAGACTGTCAGTTCTATCCACTTAATCAGGGAACCTGCCTGGATCTGTCTGAGCTCCTCTTTCCTGCGCAGTGGCCTGGAAACTTCCTTCAGGCAGGAAGCTGGGGCAATTGTGGGATTCACCTGATTAGCTTCCCATCTCTCAGGGATCACTACCCTTCATTGCCTGGTGCCAGGTACCTTGAAAACTGCTGTTTCATATACATTTTGTCTGGTTATTTTGGTTGTTTCAGGAGCAAGAGTAAATCCAGCTCTATTACTCCATCTTGTCCAGAAATAGAAGTCAGAAAAGACATGCAAACATTTATGGGGTAAATATTCACAAGAGTGTAAATAATATATACACAGTATCACTTTGAAAACCTTGAAACTTCTTTTACTAGTAGTAGAAGTGTTATGTTTTTAATCATTGTCATATTTTTATGGCCAGAGACATCAATTTTCATGATCTCCTGTTTTTTTGAGGAATGCCAGGGTAGAGGACAGCAGATGCCCTGTGGAAAATCAGGACATGGTCTGAGTGGGAGCCCTGATGAAGGGCTCAGAGGCACTCACAGATGCTAGTGATATTTTTGGAATTTGAAAGTTGCCAAACAAAAGAAAAAAATCACCAAATAGGCATTTTTTAAATAATATTTTTGCTTCAGATAAAGAACATAGCTCTGTGATTTCCTTACAATTTAGAAAAATGTGACAGTATGTGCCATAAGGGCTGTAAACCGAAGTCAATACTGAAATGTGGATCGGAATAGTAAAGCCTCACGTGTGGTGAGGTTGGTGAAAGAGATAAGGAGAAAAAGATGTTCTCAACCCTTCTGCCTCTACTTCCCTATTTGGACCAAGAAAGAAAATAGTGATTTCTAGGACTCTTTAAACACTGACACTTTGTAAAAAGAAAGTGGATCAACATTCTGAGAATCTTCTTTCCCAATATTAGTGCTAAACAAAAATATCAGTATCAATTAACAAGGGAACATTTATTCACATCTAGGCCTGCCAACTTGGGTGGAGACAGAGTCACACTGTACTAGAAAAGCCTCTAGCCTCGCACATTGCCAGGGAAGGGGCCCTTCCATTTTGCCATCTGTGTTGTTTTGGCACCTTGGGAGCTGCTGTGACGTTGGCATTTGTGAATTCTGTCTGCTCTCAGATGGGTGTGCAGAAGGAATGACTTGTTATGAACATGCTTAGTCATTCATTCATTTAGCAATTATTTATAGAGTGCCTACACAGTGCAGTTTTGCAATCCTCTACTCCTTATATTAAACACTGTATCTTGACAAAATATAAAAACCTGGATCTTTGTTAAAAATTTGGCCCTGAAAACAAGGCCTACTACTAGTGCTTCTGAATCTGTGAGGAAAAAAAAGGTGAAAAGATCTAAAAAAGGTTGTGGTGCTAAGCCAAAATTTAAATTTTTAGATAATTTGGGAAAATAATTTTAAATTAAATATTGTGACTATCTATGACATTAATAAACTATATTTGACATAGATTTGTGAATCTATTCCAATAAATATTTCCACTAGGACAAAATGACTGATCTGTTGAGCTGTGGTCTATAGTAAAGGTGTACCCAGTGAGCAAATTTTATTCACCATATTTTCTTTTATGAAGAACTCTGCATAGAAAATGTCTGGGTACATATTGGAGTGGAATGATTGAGGTGGGCCCATTTGGAATGAGTGAAAATTTCTCTCCATGTGACAAGGAACACAGGCAAGGAGAGGGCCTTTGAGACTCACCATCTATTTATGTTAATGCCTGTAACATTGAAAAATGCTACTTCTATTATTTTGGTATAAATCTTTCCTCATTTCCCACATGAAATTTTCAGGAAAGTCTATACTACTCACAAATGGTTTTCGTAAATGAATTCAATCAATATGAGTTTCATATTTGGGTACAAGTCATAGAGCCTAGAGACAGCACACACAGAACAAAGCCAGAAGGCTAGACAGCCCATGGAAAGTAAGCTTTTATTATTTACCAGAACCTAAAAGGAGAATCTTGTATTTCCATACATTATGAAATTGACAGGATTCTGAGTAAAGATCTCTAGGGGGTTAAGAAAACTCCAACTGGAGTCAGAATTACTCATGAAATAAATGGGATTCTAAAGAAAACTAGAAAAGTGTATTTTCATAGTTTTTATCTATAGGTTTTTCATATTTATCTCCCATGAATGTCAAGATGCCTTGTAATTAATTTGTATTTTGGCTTCATTTCTTAATAGTAAAAGTAGGAACAGACATAGTTAAGGGGTAAATGAAATGCACAATAGGATAAGATATAAAAAGTCACTACCTTTATACATTACAAAGACCTCACCAATCATATCTTTCAAATTTAAAAGGTAAGCAACAGAGTTCATGGAAAGTTAATTTGTGACTTTTGAAAGATTATGGAAAAGAGGAAGAATCTCACCAAAGATTGAATCTGGAAAACAGACCACAGCTTGAAGTCTATCATCGACCAGAAAACTTTTAACGTGTATTCTATGATTTTCAAGGACACCAAGAAAGAAAATAGTGATCTCTAGGACTCTTTAAACACTGACACTTTGTAAGAAGAAAGTGGATCAACATTCTGAGAATGTTCTTTTCCAATATTAGTGCTAAACAAAAATATCAGTATCAATTAACAAGGGAACATTTATTCACTTTATGTATTTAAATTCCACCCTGCCTTCAAAGGACACAATCTTCTAATGGGAATTGAGGTCGGGGAACAAAGCTAAAACGTACATGGACAGATAATCTTCCAACTCCTCCTCTCTCCCACAGCTGCTCTTCAGGGGCTTCATCTCCCTTAAAATCTAAAGACCTGAATCTTCTGAAGCATCTGCTTTGAATAGATGGCTATGATTTTTTGGAAAGGTCTCTTGAGTTTGGAAATATTGTTAGTCTTTAAAAAGGAGCCATTTAAGACTTCAGCCCTGACTTTCTCAGAAATGCCCTGCTGTTGACTGAGGAAACCCTGGTGGACCCTTCAAGATTCTTTGTCCCTCCCAAAGAAGTTCATTTGGTCTTCATCTTCTGACTCCTTTTCGCTACCCAGATTCAGACCACATTCAGATCACCCTCCGCATGAATGGCCAGGCCACCACAGCCTGAAGCCCCTGAGTTGATTCCTGCCTACCACCTGAATACCTCTTATATTCACTGTCCAGGTCTAACCCCCTGGCTGATGAGCTGTAGGTGCGTAACCTGCTTTGATTCAGGCCAGGCATTTAATGCCATGTCCAGTTTCACATAAAAATATTGCTAGACCTACCGTGCCTAACTCAGATACTCTCCTACTATCCTGGCCCTTTCCTGGGAACAGGTCTATTCAAATCCATCTGCCTCCACTCCTAGTATGGAACTAGGAATGCTTCCAAAAAAAACAGAAAATGGAAGTCATGTAATTTAATCATACATAGTGGTGAACAATGACTGTGACTTCAAGTCTCCTGTTTTCCTGTGCAGAATAAACTATATTGCAAATACCTAGAAATGTATCCCTTATCTTGGATTTGAAAACTATTAGGCAAAATGTCCATATATGATCTATGTTCCTTCAGGAAGAAAAAAACAAAACAGAAAATGTCATGCTTCATCTTTTGGGCTTGCTATACATGTCTAATGATGTTTGCATCAACATGCACTACTGCATAGAAGTCAAATGTATTTTCACATTTATTTACCTAGAAAGAGAGAAAAAAAGTAGAAATAAAGCATTCAAAATATTCATTCAGTTGACCAACTCAAATATCACCTTTATAGAATTACATTTGAATCAGCATATTTGTTCAATGTAGTATGTTTAGTTGTAGGTTGCTAAAGATGGAAATAAAATAAGAATGCCATTTTAATGGCCTAGCATAAGAACATAGAACAACCTTTGGTTTTTCTTATAATATATGTGTGTGTGTGTGTGTGTGTGTGTATAAAATATTGGAAATGAGTAAAGAATGTCTGCTGTAGCTATGGGTACAAAGTACCTATGACACAGAATTAGAATGGGTTGTTATAGACATAGAATGCCTATCATTTCAAACAGAAACCAAGCTATAATTTCAAACACACATGTAAACATGTATTTCATGTACACATAACACATGTAAATATATGCTCATACATACATATTAAATGTCTTAATTTGATAAACTTTTAAACGTGTTTAATAATGAAGTTACAGGATTCTTCCAGGAACACCCACGTACCACACAAGCACAAGAACATCCTCACTGTCAGATACAGAGAAAAGGAGACCCAACAACAGATGACATCCCAGGGAGCAAAGGGTCCTCCTACCCCAGCTGTAACCTTCCTCTGGGTCCTGTGTCTCACCACTCGTCTCTCCATGTTCATGCAAATATAAAAAGGTAAGTAAAGTTGCTTTAAAATTCTGCAGGATTAGCTGTCATCTCTAGCAGGGATCTCAACCCTGGCTGCCCTTTAGAATCAAGTCGGGAGCTTCTAAAAAATGCCTGTCCTCGGATCTATTTTTTTTTTTACTGTTTTCTAACAGAGCATGAATCAGAATTGTTTAAAGGTCATCAATATTTTTAAGCTTCTAGGTGATTCGATGATGCATGGGTGCTGGAGACCTACTCTCCCCTGTCAAGTGTGTTTAGTTTGCACAACCAGGCTGTGCTTTCCTCATATCCTTACACTCCATTAAAAATGTCAGAAAGGTGATAGTTTTATAAGCAATAGTGAAACAAGCAAAAACTATACCCAAAAAAGAGTTCAGCCATGTATACATGTATAATAAAATTAACTAGGATTAAAACTGAAAGGGGATTTAGAGGCTATATGCCCACTCCTTAAGAGTATATGTAAAGAAGTGCAGTACAGAGCTGGAATACACAGCTCAGGCTCTACAGACAAATGAACATCCGGACCAGTATTAGAGAAAAATGCCCAAGTCTCAGTGTAGCATCCCTAATATTGTGTGGCCTTATCCTTTCAATAGATGTTTACAGTCCATCTATATCATATTCCAGACCCAACCCCAGGCACTAGGAATAGAAAAATGAGCCAGCTGCAGGAGGTACCCTAAAGGGTTTGTGGGAAGACAGCCTGGAAAGAAAGAAAACACACACACACACACACAATGAAACAACAGAGAAAGTACCAAACATGAAACAGCTAATTTGTATTCAGTTTTTTACGTGCCAAACACTGCTCTAAGCAGCTTATATGGATTCTGTCATGTAATCCTCACAGTGCTTCTCACATGTCAACATGCACAAAAATCACATGGACACCTTGTTAAAATGCAGGTTCCAATCCAGTAGTTCTGTGGTGGGACCTGAAAGTCAACATATCTAACAAGCTCCCTGGCGATGCAGCTCATCCTGGGACCACTCCTTGAATAATGATGTTTGGATGGTGGTTCTCAAATTTTGCACACCTGAGGGTGGGCAGAGTGAAACTTACTCATTCTGGTCTCACTCAAAACACAAAATCCAAATGGCAGGAAAGGGAGCCTGTGCCCCTGAGGCTGTAAAGCCCCTGACATGATTTGCATGTGCAGCCAGGAGTGAGAACCACTGCCTCTCAAGTAGGAACTTGTCCAGTTCACAAGGAGGACAGCTGACGCTTCCAGAGGGTCAATGAATTGCCTATGGCCACAGGGCTAGGAAGTGGTAGACTTGGGATTCAAACGAGGACAACTGAACAGCTGAGCCATGCTCATCTCCACTTGCTGATGCCCTCTCTTTATGTCCTGTGACACTAGGGTACTGAGTTTTTAATCAGAAAATAATGCCATGGTGATGTGCAGTACCATCACTTTTGACTAAGGTTTGTTTGTTTTTATACTTGGGAGACAAAATCAGTTTGGATTACAATGCAATCAGGTTGTAATAATGCACCATCTCCCTCAACTCTGAAAAAGTAAGTAAATATTCCCAGCAAGGCATGTGTGAGACAGCATGGTCATGGGCTGGGGATAAAGGATGAAGTCCAGAGAATCCTGTTTTCAGCAATGTCCTGTTTACCTCAATCAGTTTACAGAAAACTGTGGATTATCTTACTGGCTAATCACACTAAAAAACCTATTTTCCTATAAATCTACTGATATATAGACAAATCATTGTAGACAACCACTAAAGACAATTAAGTTGATTCAACTGTGTAAGGTCGTTGTGCACAGCACAGAATACTTCAACCCCAGCCACCTCAGAGCCTTCCATTCCAGCACCACAAATAAATGAATGCTGAAGGACGTGGTTTTTTTCTAAATCCTGTAAGAAAATCTAATATGTATGGCTTATATTAGTCCATTTTCATCTTAGGATGTCCTAAAATAGACAAAGTGCTACCATAAAAGCATAAAGAAAATTCTTCCACATAAAATCTGATATCAGGTCAAACTTTCAGTATATGAAAACCTAAGGATGTAAGATTTTCCTTTCAAATGAGATAGCTCACTCATAAAGTAATGAGAAAATAATTTTCAGAATCAAGAAAATTATTTTTCTTCCATAGATGCCTATTTTTAGCCCCAGGGTCTCATCTATTGGCCCCTAATGAGCACAGAATGAAACTTCAGGTGTCCAGCCCAGTCAGTGTTCTTTTGAGATCTGATTTGCATGAAACTCTAAAACAGCAAACATTTCCAGCTGGTATGGCGAGAAGCTCTTGTAAAACCCAAGGTGGCATCTCCCAAATTTAACTGAGCTCTGTGATTATGGTCCGAATGATGAAATCCTGTTTTAGCTGTCAAGATAACCTTTTGAACTTAAAGTATATATATATATATATATATATTTAATTATAAATTTGTATAGTATATGTGTGTGTGTATTTCCCTACTTTCATTTAGTCAGCCATGAGTTATCCAAAAATATTATCCTCACAGAAACGCAATCTTCTATCTACCCTTGATTACTGGTTTGTAATGAAAACATTATTAGAAAGCAATGGGATTAACAAAGAACAGTAAGTCCTATTTGCAACCTGACTACTGCCTTATTAACAAAAATTCCTACTTTTCAGTAACAACCACCACCACTAAAGAGGTATTGATCAAATAGAATCACTTTGGAAGTTGGACAAATAAACCAATTAGAGGAGAAATGAAAGACACACTTGAGACAACACACATTCATGCTGGAAAATTCCTCCATATCTATAATTGTTTTCCTGCAACCTAACAGTTCAGTACATTTTTGACCTTGTAAAGACTATAGACACTTCTTATTCTGGCCAAGGTGGAGAAGCCCCATTGTTCCCAGGTGCTTCCTTGTACAACCAAAAAACCTTGGACATAACACAACCATAACCATAGGAAATCTCTGAAGGGTAGAGAAAGATGAAAGTGTGCTGTTAGGGACACTGGGAGTTGAGAAAAGACATAGCATTGAGTCTCCTAGCTCCCTTATTGCCTCCCATACATCCAAATAGGGCACTGCTGAACCTCCAACCCAGAACCACCAACAGCATGGGTAAAAAAGACTCCAAAGGAAGTCAATTCACCTGATACATGGCTGGGAAATAGGTGGCCTACCAACCAAGTCAATAGGGACAAAATAAGTAGAGCTTTTTGTCCCTATTGTCTGTGAGGACCCACCCACGGGGCTCTGGGTGGTGGCAGCCTGGCCTGTTGAAGCCACAGTGGTGGTGGCCCCACCCTTTGAAATGGCTGTGGTGGGAGCAGCAGACCCAATGATCTCTGAACTGAGGTCATCCTTCCATTTTCTTGAAGAATAGTGCATGTTCCCAGCTGAATAGCACTACAGTCCCATCCTGCAGGATGCAAGAAGCCTTACCACCTTCCTTCACTGGATCCATGTCCATCTCACCAGTCAAACTGACTGTTTCTACTTGCATAATCCCATAATCTGTTTACATTACAGCCACACCCTTGGTGTTCTCTTCAGGATATACTTTCTTATTTTTGCATTAATAGGTAGGCTGAAAATTTTCCAAATCTTAAAATTCTAGTTTAATTTTGCTTAATAATGCCTTTTTCAATTCATCTCTCTTTTCTCATATCTTATGATAAGGAGTCAGACAGACCCAAGTTTCACCCTCAATACTTTGCTTAGAAATCTCCTCTGCTAAATAACCAGTTTCATGGCCTACAGGTTCACAAGCAGTGAACAAAACAATAGAGCATAGTTCAACCAAGTTCTTTGCCACTTTGAAGCATGCATCACTTTTTCTCCAGTTGTCAACAAGCTGTTCTCCATTTCCATCTATGATTTCACCAGAATCCCTTTAACATCCCATAGTTCTACAAGCAATCGGTACATTATCATTTACCCAGTCTCTAAGAAGATGGATGGAGGCTTTATCTCCAGCTCTCCTTTTTTGTTTTTGAACCTTTACCAGATTGCATTTAACATTCACATTTCTATGAGTCTTCCAACCTCCACCTATTTACTACCCACAACAAAGCCACTTTCACATTTTTAGGTATGTGTTACAACAGAATCCTATTTCACAGAGCCAAAACCTGTAATTGGTCTGCTTGGGCTGTCATAACAAAGTACCAAGGACTATGACCTAAATAACGAAAATTTATTTTCTGTTTTGGAAGCAGGAAAGTCCAAGACCAAGGTTCTAGCAGGGTTCAGTCTCTGGTGAGAACTCTCTTCCTGGCCTGTAAGTGACTGCCTTCTCACTGTGTGGAACAATAATAGAAGAACTAAAATGGGTATTACCAGATTCTCAGACAAAGAGATGGAAATAAAAAGAAACACACACACACACACATTGAAAAAAGAATCACTGTAAACATCCCAAATTTGGCAAAAGATATAAAGCTCTGCATTCAAGACACTTAGAAAACCCAATCAGGATGAATCCAAAGTAATCCAGACCAGAAAAATATCATAATTAAACTATTGAAGACTAAAGACAAGAAAAAGTCTTGAAAGCAGCCGGAGAGAGATGACACATTCCTCACAGTGCACCAAGTCACGGTGAATTCCTCCTCAGAAACCATGGAGGCCAGAGGAAGTGTCACAACATTTCTCATGTCCTGAAAGAAAAGAGCTGTTAGCTGCAAAGACTACATTCAGACATTCACAGATGAGGAAAATCTAACAGAATTTGTTGCTAGTAAAAGACAGTAGACGGACTTTTTTCCTGCTTTTTCTCCTTTACCTGATTAACCTTTATGCTTGCTCTTGCCTTCTCTTTGGACTTACCTCATTACTGAGGCATCAAAGAGCTGCAAAGGAGTCATTCAAGTCATCCTATACTTGTACAGTAAACATATGTTTAGTTTCCAGAACAATCAGATGACAAAATGATGCATAAGCAAATTTTGTTTGACTACTTCTTAGAACTCTCTTCCTCAGAAGCACAATGCAGCTATTGAAATCAAATCTTTGGTAGGTAGACTGGAAACATCATAATCTAAAAATTGATCTGTAAAGAATTTTTATGATTCTGAGTGCAGCACAGGTTTGATTCTTGTTTTAAAACCACTCCTGTGATTATTCAAGAATTAAGGCCTGTGCTTAGCAAAGGCAAGATACATGTAGCTACTTGGAGAGATGGCATGGTTCCCATACCTGTGGTCAGTGGTAATGACAGATAAATAACCAGAGTCAAGTGACCTAAGGCAGAACAAGGCATCCATAAGTGAACTCAAACATGCATGGAAGAGAAGTCTCAGAAGGCGGGATGGGGCTAAAGGTTGCTGGGGTCTAGCTTAGCAGGCAAGAGCCGTGTCCCCTACCATCTTTACTCATGAGGGCATACACAACACAGCCTAACCTGCCTGCACACACACATACACACACGGGGACTGTCAACTTCCTTCAAGGGGAGACATCCAAAGAGAACTGCTATTTGTAATCTTCCTTTCTACCTCCTCTCTGAAAAAATCTAATGTGACTGGGGAACCTAATATTCTCAACCTCATTCTGAAAGAAAACACAAGGACTAGTTGATGTTGCCTGTAACCTAAACTTTCCTAGACTCTGGGTTTGAAAGCTTATGAGGCTGTTCATGCCCTTTGGGGACTGTTGCCTCCCTCTTCCTCCTTCTCCACCTGTACCCAGCCACACCATCAATGAGCTCCAGTCCTGAACGCACTCCCTGCTTGCGCAGTATCCCAGGGTCTCAGCAAGAGCTTTTCCTGAGGTTCTCTGTACCCTGTGGGATGTCATGGGCACAGGCACCATGCTGGGATCTAACTTATGAACAATATCCTTGTCTCTTTTCATGGAAGTTCATGCAGAATTTGGCATAGAGATGGCACAACTGGAGAGGCATCTTCTGCTTCCTGTGGGGCCACCTAAGCCTTGCAGGCTGTTACAGCAGACCCTACAATAGGCCCTAAAACCAGTGGTTTGCATTGTGTGGTGCCTGCACCAGCCATGTTCCCTTAGGCACTTCCTAGAAATGCAAATATACATGCCACTCACCAGACCCCTTGATAAGAAACCAGGGGGTTGGGCCCTGTTTGAACAAGCTCATCAGGTGTTTCTGATGGGTTTTTGAAAACTACTGCTGGAAGGCATGTTTTCACATACTATTCTGACTGAAAGAACCACAGGGATTGCCTCTTTATAAGACAGACCCCCAGATCCTTTGATGGAATCTCCTGATTGAGCAGTTCTGGATAGGATATACAATGGACATTTTTCATAAGCATTTTGAATGACATCTAACTGTTGGCTTATTTGGGGACATCACCTCTTGCCCTTCTTAAGAACTTTCCCTTTTGTGATGACTCTGCATGTCTGCAACACCCACTCATTCATAGCTAATACATACTTATTGGGCATTTGTATTTAAAAAAAACTTATTTAAAACAAAGTCCTCTTGACGTCCAGAATATATAAGGAGCTCTCACGCCTCAACAAACAAAAAACAAATAACCCAATTAAAAAATGGGCAGAGGAACTGAACAGACAGTTCTCCAAAAAAGAAATACAGATGGCCAACAGACACATGAAAAGATGCTCCACATCGCTAATTATCAGAGAAATGCAAATTAAAACTACAATGAGGTATCACCTCACACCAGTAAGGATGGCTGCCATCCAAAAGACAAACAACAACAAATGTTGGCGAGGCTGTGGAGAAAGGGGAACCCTCCTACACTGCTGGTGGGAATGTAAGTTAGTTCAACCATTGTGGAAAGCAGTATGGAGGTACATCAAAATGCTCAAAACAGACTTACCATTTGACCCAGGAATTGCACTCCTAGGAATTTACCCTAAGAACGCAGCAATCAAGTTTGAGAAAGACAGATGCACCCCTATGTTTATTGCAGCACTATTTACAATAGCCAAGAATTGGAAGCAACCTAAATGTCCATCAATAGATGAATGGATAAAGAAGATGTGGTACATATACACAATGGAATACTACTCAGCTATAAGAAAAGGGCAAATCCAATCATTTGCAGCAACATGGATGGAGCTGGAGGGTATTATGCTCAGTGAAACAAGCCAAGCGGAGAAAGAGAAATACCAAATGATTTCACTTATCTGTGGAATATAAGAACAAAGGAAAAACTGAAGGAACAAAACAGCAGCAGAATCACAGAACTCAAGAATGGACTAACAGGTACCAAAGGGAAAGGGACTGGGGAGGATGGGTGGGTAGGGAGGGATAAGGGGGGGAGAAGTAGGGAGGTATTAAGATTAACATGCATGGGGGGGTAGGAGAAAAGGGAGGGCTGTACAACACAGAGAAGGCAAGTAGTGATTCTACAACATTTTGCTATGCTGATGGACAGTGACTGTAAAGGGGTTTATAGGGGAGACCTGGTATAGGGGAGAGCCTAGTAAACATAATATTCGTCATATAAGTGTAGATTAGTGATAGCAAAAAAAAAAAAAAAAAAAAAGGGCAGTTCCTGTGTGGTAACCTCCAACGAGTTCTACACAAGGGTATAAAGGGCATATAAAAGTGTAGGCAAAGGGTCTGTTTGTGTTTATACAGAGGATCAAAGCCTAATTGGGCTACCCCGAAAATGAACTAAGATACGATATGAAAAAGAACTTCCAACATCTGCACCCTCTGGAAGACTCATGCCAGAAGATGATCATCAAAAAACCCCAACAAAGATCCACGCACTGCTACAGCTGTAGATGCACTCATCCCACCAGTTCCTGGACCTGCCATGGGAATGAGGAAGGAGATATCTAAGCTGGCCTGTGCATACAGTAAAACAACAAAATTGGACTGGATCTATACTGTTGGAACTCAACCAAGAATTTGGAGAAGTGCAAATTGTAGCGCTCCAAAGTCTTACAACTACAAACTATTTATTGTTAAAAGAACATATGGCATGTGAACAGTCCCCAGGAATGGGTTGTTTTAATTTGTCTGATTTCTCTCAGACTGTTCAAGTTCATTTGGACAATATCCACCATATCATAGATAAGTTTTCACAAATGCCTAAGGTGCCTAACTGGTTTTCTTGGTTTCACTGCAGATGGCTGGTAATTACAGATATGCTTTGGTTATGTAACTATACTCCTATTATGTTAATGTGTGTGTGCAATTTAAGTAGTAGCTTAAAACCTATACATGCTGAAGTTACTCTACAAGAAGATATATCAAAGAAATAATCAATCTTCCCATGTTTTCTTCCGCCTGCTACTTCTATAGCTTTTCTTCTTCCTTCCTAATTACAACCCTTAAATAGAATTCGTGCCTCATATCAAATTTACCGAGTATCATAATTCTTCCAAGTGGTAAAGATACCTCAAGACAAATGCTGGGCATAGAAGCCACAGGGCATAAATATGCAAAGAAGTAAAAAGCTAATCTTTTCAAACAATAAGGCTTCTCTCTCACTTACCAACTTCACATTCCCTGTATGGCCCCGGAAGATGACTGGTTAGCCAGAGACGGGTAAGATTCCTCAAGGGAGGAACAACCTAAGACAGGCACAGTCGCAGGGGGGCCATCAGGTGAGAAATTGGGGATCAACAGAGGTGAGGCTTAGAACCTCACCCCCCCGTTCTGAGAGAAATCTTCTGCATACGTGGATGTTTTATTGCCCTGGTCTAGCTTGGATTAACACATGGTCTACAGGCACACACCTGATCATCTACATGTGCTCTCTTACAACACTAAACTATGTTTTCTACCTTTATCTTGTATCTACCTACCACTTCAGCATTTTATTAAAAATAATAATAATAAAGAGAGAAATGTGGTATCCACATATAAATCAAGTATAAAAACCAAATGAGTATTCATATTTGAACTGACTGTTTATAGTTCATAATGCATGAGCAAAACCGAAAGTTTCTGTGATGACTGCCCTTGTACTGTTCACTATGTAACTTATTCATTATGTAAGAATTTGTTCTACATGTAAAAACTTGTTTGTTATGCCTCAGAAGATTGGAGACTGACAAAAATTAGGCTTGGGGTGGAATAATGATTGTGCATTGAGCATTGACTCCCCTATACAGAATTTTATTGTCGTTAACAACCATTTGATCAATAAATATGAGAGATGCCCTCACAAAAAAAAAAAAAAAAAAAAAAAGGACAGACTTCCAATGGTAAAATAAATTAGTAACCGGGATGTAATGTATAGCATAAGGAATATAGTCAAGATATTGTAACAGCCTGGTAGGGTGATAGCTGGAACCTAGAATTATGTATATAAATGTTCTACCACTGTGTTGTACACTTGAAACTCATGTAATGTAATACTGTGTGTCAACTACCCTTCAATAAAAAATAATTAATAAAAAAAAAAAAAAAAAAAACAAAGTCCTAAAGTTACTTAATTTTGTTAGTACATACGTTGGTCACCAATATTCTACTTTCTGAAATTTTTCTTCATTGTATGTGAAGAAAGGAAAGGTTCATGGTACATTAAATCTTATGTAAATATTTGTTGTATGTGTTCATCTACTCTGTCAGTTAACCTGGCACCAGTGAATTACTTAGTCCTCTGACCTACTCCATCACAGTCCTGACCTGACACTGCAAAGGCAGGAATCATTTCTGCATACATTCTAATATTGAGCCTCAAGCACACAGTCACCAGACTGAAGTTTCTGATGATGTCTGTAGTGTTTTGAGTTAGAAGTCATTCCCTAGGAAGTAACCATTCCTGTGCGAACAGGGCGAAGAACTGGGGACCCTATCTAGTGGTTCTGAGTTTCTGTCATGCAAGAAAGCAGCATTCAGAGAAAGAAAGGATCCTGTAAGATGATGCCAAAATGCCAGAAACCCATGTGCAGATGCAATAACCTGTGAAGTGCTCCCTTAGCTGTGGTAAGGTCGGTGGGCTGTCCCTCTCTCTAGTCCCCTGATATCCCTGTCAATAGGCTGCTTACACACAGCTTTTTTCCCCTTGTAATGTTGACTTTGTTATTGATTTTAGGCACATTTCACCAGCTGTAAAACATTCAGTGAGGATCTACAAACAGGACCAGCTATCTAATTTGCAGGACCCACTGCAAAATGAAAATGTGAGGTGACTTGCTTAAAAGTTGAGAATTTCAAGATGGCGGCAGTAGGGCATTAAAGCCAGTGCCAGGCCCGGTGGCCCGCCCAGGTGGCAGGCCCAGGAAAGCAGCCCGGTCGCAGTGTGCATCACTTGGACACAGTACTTCCAATGGACTCATTTTGTTGTGACAATAGGCCCTTGTCTTTTGGGTTTCTTGTGCATGACCACATGAAATTAATTTAGTGAGACTGAGATTGTTATGTAGTATCACTTTGTACCCATCCTTGTTGATAAGAAGAGGTTAGGAAAAGACTTCACAGACTATGATTGGCAGGCCAGATGACAGCTGGTTACTGGCATGGAGGGCTTGGAGCAGAGCATGTTATCAGAGGAAAACAACGCAAAAATCGAATCTGAAAAATGGTGTTTGAATCACAAAATAGCTTGTCATTCAGGAAATCATGTTATTCTCTCCTATTCTTTGTTTATATTTGTTTGTTTTTATTATGTAATTGTGGAAAAGTGACTTACATTTCAACATTTTAAGACCCAATATTCTGTTTTGCAGTGCTTACAACTTACCAGGAAAATAGCAGTTATGTCAAAACCAAAAAGGCTTTACAAATGGGAAAGATGCTCATTATTCCCATTTCTTCTAATTATGGTATCTTGCTGTTGATACCATTATGTGCATATTTTATTATGAATATTTCCATTCAAATTTCTTCTTTCATGGTACCAACTATAATACACAGAATGGGGAAATATTTACCCACAAATTATTTTTTAAGTTGTACCTCTCATGCTAGTTTTCAAAGAACAGTCTCAAGATTAATTGTATAGAAACTACATAGTTGTAGAAACAGCTCAAACTTTTGATCTTATTCAGAAATTTTTTTAAAAAGGTGTCGTACCTCTCTTTCTGGTGAGTGATAGGGCAGTCAGGCATTCTGTGCCAAATTTATGTCCCACATACTCTTCTGACCTGAAAGTGCCTGTGCCTCTTGCTAGCAGCTGGCTGCTTGTAATGTCCCAGCTGTTGGTACAGCTCCTTGATGGCACATTTTGCTAAATTTTTAGCTGCTGGAAATGGTGCCCAGAGTGATTCTTAAGTGTCATGAAAAATTGATCTCACCACATGGATTGTGTTTCCAGATCCTCCATTTACCACATGAATAAGGAAAAAGCATAAGGAAGGGAAGAACACTCTGGTACCTTTAGGGAAGCTGTATGGAAGCTTTATGGCCCTGTGGCCTTCCTCTCTCCCTGAAGAAGAAATTTGATGATATCCTTCTGATTAAGTATTCAATAAACAATTTTCAGCCATCATGTTCTTTTATTCATTCATTCATTAAACACTAAACCTGAAGTATGCTCAAGGCATTCTGCACTCTGTGTAGAGAAATGGAAAGCAAATACTCTGTTCCCAGTTAAATTCTAGTCTCCTGGAAGATATATCAATAAAAAGATATAAACGGACAAAGCTATGATCAACACAATCCACCATGTTATTGGAGGAGAGGTAATTGGGGAAATATCCAGGCTGAGTGTTGAAAGACAAGTTGGCATTGATCAGGTGAAGAGGGCCATTCTAGACAGAGGGGCAGGATGTGTCTGAGAACTTCAGGCAGGGTAGTTAGTGGTATGAAGTGGGCTTTGAATGTAAGCAGAGCCCAGAGTGTGAATTGGCCTCTAAAAGGACATGGGTGACCTTGTAAGCTTTGTATGTCCTGGTAACACTTACATACTTTATCCAGAAATAATGAAACACTACTAAAGAATTTCAAGAAGGGATAACTGAGTATATGTCACAGACATGTAAGTCCTTGGAAAGGCACAAGGCTAGCCTTCTGACTATCAGTTAATCTGACGTTAATTAGGAGGAGAAGGACCACTCTAGGGCAGTAGTTTTCCATACTTGTCTGCACATTGGAATCTCCTGGGAGAACTTGGAAATATACTGATGCATCTCACCCTCAGAGACAGGGTTGCACTATGGCCTGAAATGTAGCATTTTTACAGGATCATCAAGTGATTCCACTGGGCAAGCAAGTTTAGGGACCATTGCCTAGAGGGATATGTAGAACTAGAAGAGAAAAGAGCTCAGGAGAGAAAGTAAAGTAAAAGCACTGGCAGAGGAAGAGGTGACAAAAAAGGAAAATGAGGAAACAGTAAGGTAAAGGAGAACTGGGAAGGGTGGTTTCCTAGAAAAGGGAGAAGGGAGAGGCAACATGGAGACCAATCAACAAGAATAAAGATGGAGAAACGACCACTGGAAGTGCCTCTAAAAGGACATGGGTGACCTTGCAAGGACAGTTCTAAGGCAATGGGCTCTAGACTGAGTGGAAAATGTGAAGGTGGAGATAATTTTCAACAAACTTGCCCACAAAGGAAGAACTGGAGATTTAGTTTATCAAAAGACTTCAGTAGTTGCAGAAAGATGGGTTCTCTCACCACAGTATTATTAGTGTCCTTCTAGGTTATGCATGACTTACCTCTTCCCTACATTTTACCTTCTGCACAATGATCCCCATAACCCTCAGTCTACAAGTCTTTTAAACAGAAGTTTCTTCTTAGCACCTAACTGTGCTGACACATTAAAAACTTTCTCCTACCGTTAGTACTTCATTCTCAACTCTACCTTCCTGTCAGGGAATATCAGTACTATGGCTGGAGAAAGTGGTTAGGACTTGGCATGTGGAGATGGAAATCAACTTGTGTGTGCTTTCATTGTTAGAGGAGCTCTCTGTTACCTTGGAAACCACAGTCTATGTGGAAGAACGAGTGCATTTGGTGGATAGATGATAGAGCAATCAGGTATGCTATGTGTAAACATTGTGCATCTGTGTGAAGAAGCACTGGCTGTGCTCTGTTGGCAGTGGAACCAGAATTTGGTTTTGGTGTAAGTCACATGTCTGCTAAAGTGTATTTGCAAAATGTTCCTTGGGCAGAGCAAATAGTACAAGAAACATAATTTTTTGAATTTTCCTTTGAACCCATGCCTCACAGAAAGTACAGCCAAAAGAGGGAAAATGACCCAAAAACTGAGCCACATATTGATGAAGTCTTCCATTCATCATTGCTGAGTATTCTAAGATGTGTGAATATTGCATTTGTTCAGTCCTCATTACTGTTAAGCTCACAGAGTAATTTCACTAAGTCAGTTACCAGCCAACAGGAACCTAATGATTTTATTGCTAAGGGAAACAAAAGTATTCAGGCACTCTGGGAGAAGATGGAAAAATCATACACTGCAGTGGCTATTATGCAGTTGAGAAGACAAAATACTGATCTTATAAATTACTTTGAGGAATTTTGGAAAATAATGATTCAAAAACAGCAGTTATAATGACTCTGGCCTGCATAACGTCTGTTGTAGCCTTCCTTTTATCACTTTCCCTTATGCAAAAGAAATATTCTTGTAAATAAATTTAATAGCCTTGTTTCGATAATTTCTCTTTTTTGCACAACAAGGATTTACTAATCATTTGTTCTTGGCCCATAAATACAAGAATCATTAGATCAGAAGATGTCACCCTTTCTCTCAATGGGCTTAAACTCTGGTTGGGAGAAAGATTCATAAAGTAATAATCTAACGAGGTGTGGACAAGGTACATGGGGCACATAGGCAGGAGTGGTAAATTCAACATGGGGAAAATATAAAATATAAAATAATAATAGCAGGAGCAATAATAAACAATAATAAACTTCAAATAAGAAATGGTCTTAAAAGCGGAATTCTAGTTTTTGCTAAGTGGCAATGAACTGAGGAGATTTGCCTCAAATTATATTCCCAGCTACTCATCTCCCAGTCATTGGGCATTTTCAGAGCTTGTTACTTAAAACCACTTAGGCCATGGTAGAAACTTTCATCATTAGTTCAGTCTTTTATTACCAGGCTTCCTGGTGGCATGAAAGAATCTAAGTGCCTCCTTAAATGCCTCTGCAGACAAGAGCTTCTGTAACTTATGACATCTAACCAGTTAAAGAATTTGGTGACAATTTGTATATCCTTTTCACTCTGTAAACTCACAGTGACCTCCTTTTTCTAAACAGGAGTCCATCTCCTAAAAAATTTTTTTGCTTTAATCTACTATATTTATTGCCTTCTAAAGAATGACTATGTGTGTGGATTTTAGCAAGACGTATCAGGTAAGGAAAAAGAAGAATTATAGGGAGAAATGAGGCTACTACAAATGAGCAGGGCAATTAAAAAAAAATCACTGCCCAACTATTGTGCTAACATGTCTCACTTTTGAATAATTGCACTATACAGGCAACTGTATGTACAAGTTTGCCTTCTTTTTTTGTTTATTTGTTTGGTTTGGTCTGGTTTGTCTCCACTATCAAGGAGCTTAAAAATAAATCACACTGCAGATAGACAAATCACAAATAATATAAAACTATTTTGGCATGTTATTAACATAAAAGTATATGTGTGCACACACATACACATATATAGTGGGTGGTGTATAGAGGGTGAAAGTATTGGAAAAATATGAGTTATTCAACAAAGTTCCTTGGAGGAGATGTTTATAATTTGAGTTCAAATAAAATACAGGAAAGGGACTTCTGGTTTTAAAATACTATAAAAACATTTCTTTTTTGTTTGCATATTCCTCTCTTAAAATTTACCTCAAAACGGCAAGAACACAAAACAGAATCTCCAACTTCCAGAGACATCTGTTACTTTAAACTACAATGTGTAAAACACACAAGGAGCAGAAATTGTTTTAGCAAAGTGCAAAAAACTAAAATGTAAGCCTTTGCGAGGAGAAATATGTTTAACTTTGAGAACTGGAATCACAAACTACCATGGAAAGTCGGGGTGAGGCAAGGGGCTGAAAACACAGCAACTGGTTGAAAATACATATACAATGTGGTTCTGTCCCCACCCTGCCAGTACAGTCTAAATAAACAAAATGATCAATGGACAGAAAATGGGACAGAAAATGGATAAACACCATTCAATGCCTCCAATATTTGACTAAAAGGAACTTTAGGGGAAAAAATAAAAGAATATGAAACATTGCCAAAGAAATGATAAAAGAATGGAAGTACATAAACCCTGACCAAATCATGACATTTCAGACATTGAAGGTAAAGAAATATCTTCGAACATCTCCAAGGGAAGAAAAATAGACATCGCAAACTAAGTTTGGGAAAGAAGGAAGTCGTCAACTTCTTAGTAGGATATTGAATGCTGGAAGATGATGAAGCGATAGTGTCAAATTCTTTGTGAAAATGATTTTTGAACTAATATCCTCTACCAGCTATATTACCACTATCTGTGAGCTAAAGTCTAAAACAACAATGTCTAAAAGAGATGTCTACCTGTCATCCTCCCACCCCTTGTCTCAGTATGCTTCTGGGGACCATACCCCCAAGCTGAGCAACAATAAATGGTAGAGGCATGAGGGCACCTCCCAGAACAACTGCATAGCAGCTGAAAGCAATGCTTCTCAAACTTTCTTTTGAGGAGGCCCAGTTTTTCTTTTTATTTTCTAATTTTTCAACCCATTATGAACCAATAATTTTGTCAAATACAATAAAAATGGATTTCAAAAAAATGGTTATGATCTGGGGTAATATGTCACATTGCTGTCAAAGCTTCTAAAACTCACTCTCAGTTTCTGTAATTATTTTGTTATGGGTAAGAAACAAATAGTCCTCTCCCTGCTACCAGGATATTACTGAAATATCAATGTGAATAACCAAAAAACAAATACACAAGATGTTGCCACTGGTAAGTTGCCGGGATGAAGACTGGGAAGGAGTGAGCAGGGCTGAGGCAGAGACCACTTACTTTTTTTAACATATGACATTTTGCCCAGTGAAATATGAACTATGAACATACATTCTGTAAGAATTTAAATTCAATAAGAAAAAAGATTATGAAGCAGAGGGAAATATACTGGGGTAAAGGGAATAGTTCAGGCTGCTTGAATTATAAGGCAGCTCTGGGGAAAAGCCAGAGCTCGCTGTTGGAGGAATGAACTGGGGGATTATATGTGACCAGGGCTGAAAAATCCATGGGGAGAACAAGGGAAAATCATTCACTCGCTCTCTCAGCAAAGATTATTGGCATGCCTACTTCAGACAAACTGCTATTCTATGTGCTAAAGGTACAACAGGGGAAAGTCCTTGCAGCTGTGAAGGTTATGTTCCACGGGTGGGCGTCAGATCAGAAATAGAGAAGCAAGTAAACTTTGTGGTCTGTCAAGGTGGTTAAATGCTGTGTAGAAAAACACAGTCGTAAAGAGAGATGGAAAGAGGAGGGTGACAATTTTAGTTCACCATGAATCTGTTTACAAGTGGTGCGTGCTTTTGAACCCATGATCAGAGAGTTTTAACTCTTTTTTTTTTTTAATGAAATCTATGAAGGAGCAAGACCCTGAGGAAGCATAAGGAAAGAGTTTTGTGGAATGTGCATGCCTGATGTAGTACTTTGACTGAACTTCACATCACGAATGCAAAGGAGCCTTAAAGTTGAGCCTTTATAATCCAGGAAGAGACGGTTTCCTCTTCACATGCAAAAAAAATCAGTATGTCTAATTTAAAATCTAAGGATATCATGACTGAGAACAGATGAGAAAGAAACTGAAAATGTCTTCAGATGACATGTGTCCTTGAGTCCAAAGACACAGGCATCAGTGCTAAAGGGACAGTCATTTGCCCCCATTACTTTTTAGCAGTTTGGGGAATGAAGAGATGGTGTAGGAGAGGAGGGCAGAGATCCTGTATGAGCTCCCAGTTTATGCCAGCCACTGTCAGGAGCTCTACTTAGGTATCCTCGATTAATTTGGAGGCCCTTGAGACTGGTATTATTTTCTCTGGTTCAGAGGTGTGTAAGCTGACCCTAAAGTGGTAAGTAACTAGATAAGAGGGAAGGTAATCTCTGAAAGCCAGAAGTCAAACAAGGTCTATGTGAAAAGTGTAGAAAGAAAGATGAATGGGTGCATCCTGAATACAGGGACAGCATGGTGCTGCCCATCTTCTTTCCATCTCAGGGGTGGGGTAATGGACAGGGAGTGATGTAGTAACACCCCTTCTCCCACTCGCCTCTGACCCCCACTCAGGACCATCGCATGTTGAAGAGGAGACCCCACTCCCACAGGTTCCTGTCTCCCACTGCCTCAAGGTATCAGTATTGTGGGGAAGTGGAGAGGCAGGCAGGAAGACACACACAAGAGGAGGGATTTCCCTTCACACTCTTGGAATAGCTGAGCAAACAAAACTAAAGGCTAAAGAAAAAAAAGAAAGCAGGTTTGAGACAAATGCTCCTATCACCCCAAACTTCTGGAAAGTACAATTCCCTTGTGTTCTTGCTCTCAACCTAGTTTTATCCCAACTGGCTGACCCCCCAGTTTCTTTTTATAAGTCCTACTAGGTTACAACAAAAGCTTTCCACATTGGTTTAACTAGTCTTTTGCTTAGACTCTAGTCTCCAGCACCAGTTATTAAAACTGGTTTAAAAACAAGAACCAGTTTTAATATAAATAAACACCAAGGATGGAGCAGGCTGACACTATCCAGTGGAGGCCATACATAACCATCAGGAGAAAACATGCTGTTCAAAGTGTAGAGAACTGGGAAAAAAGCAGCTCACACAGAGGGAATGACTCAAAATTCTTTGGAAAAACACCACTGTTTTCATTATTGAAAATAATAATGTAAGGTGTTAAAGAGATCTTCAGAACCAGCCTTCTGGGACAAAGTCCTTGATGCTTTCTAGCACCCAGAACTGGGAGAAAATAAGATCTGTTGTTTCAGCCACCACTCTGATAATTTGCTATGGCAGCCCAAGTAAACTAAAGGACCCTACCTGTTTTCTACCACCATCACGTAACCTGCTAGAGCTAACTAACATTATAGGCTTTTATAGAGGAAAAAATAACAAAGAGTGGGTTCCAATTTTAGAGCAGCCTTCACAGTTTCATGGCCTTTCACCCTTCAACTTTATCTGTCTTCTGGTGGTTTTTTGTTTGTTTCTCTTTTGGTAGGATTAGATTGTAGGGAAAAGGAAAGGCTTTTCAACATTTTTATTTTTGAGTGGAAAGGTGCCTCGGGTAGTGAAATCTTGGCTGTTCAGAGAAGAAGTAGCGAGTTCAGTCATTGAAGGCAACTCTTCTTTTCTTATGCAAAACAATACCACACTGATTCTCTCTTTTCTTTATGGACCTTTATGTTATAAAGTAGAAATCTCAGCACACTGAAAGGGCTCAGCAGCTCAGTGATTCTCCCTCTTGAGAATCAGAGGAGTGATTCTCTCCCAGGTCCAGTTTACCAGTTCACCAGAAATCCTGACTGTACAATGAAAGCAAGACACAGGAAATGAACAGCACCTGGCTGCAGCTGGGCATCTCTACCATCTTTGCACAGTTGGATTCTTGCAGGATGAAGATTTGTAGGATAAGTGTTAATGCCTGCCTTTTTTTCTTAGCGTAGGATGCCATCTGTGCCCTGTGCCAGCTGGTGCACAAGCACACACATGTGCATGCACACATACACACTAGCTTGACTATGGAAAGGAATGTGAGTCATATTAAGAATCTTATCATCTAATGTAAACAGCTTCATGACAAGAGTAATTAAGCTTTAATGGTTGTATACTCCTCAATTCTTGATCACTTAATGGACCGAAGCATTACACTCAAGTCCCAAAGCACATATTGATGAGCCCAGCAAAGTACTTAACCACTGAGAGAGTCTATCAGAAGAGAGTTTGCAGACACTGCAGACATCACTTAGAGTAATGTTCTTTCCCTTTACTGGTATTAAAAAAGAAAGCTTAATAAAATCAGTATTACCAAACGATCTCATTCATTAAATGCTAGCAAAAGAAAAATTACATTAGTTTTTGCTTTGCCTGGGAAGGTGGAAAATTTAGTGATATTTCAAACTTTCTATATGTAATCCAAATATGATAGTCCAGTGTTCACTGGACAAGACTTTTTACTTCTCTATATAATCTTCAGCCATTAAAAAAAAAAACTACCAAAACTCTAAATTTTGGTAGAGCGGAAGAAGCCAAGCAATGAAAAATAAGGTAGGTTAACCTTATTTCTGGCCTAGGCAGCCATTCTCATCCAGGTTCCCTGATGAGCAGATTTGAGAAGAGCCATAATGGATCATCAGGTGATCGCAAAGAAAATAATTTAAATTATTTTCAAAAAGCATAGTTTTCTCTTCTTTTTAAGTGTTGCAGGCATTCCATGATGTCCTTTAGATGTTCACCCTTGGTCTAGCCAATCTACTGAAAAAACAAGAATTGCCATATTCTCAACACTCAGTCCTGAGAGCTGGTGTCAGAATGGTTCTTCCTAAGAAACCACTCATCCTAATGATTTCAAGAGTAAAATGTAACTGCTATCCTCACTTTCTACTGCTAAAAATGCCAGAATATCAGTTATTAATAATAAACCACATTTGACATTTGTTTGGTGCTTTATAACTGCAAAGTCTCATATATGTATGTTATCTGTTAGATTCTGAAAATGACTTTAGGAATTTTTCAAGGCAAGTGTTTGGCCTCCATTGTCTGAGGATGGGCCTTGTAGAGACATCCTTGAGCCACAGATTAATATGCAAGTTATTTATTAAGGAAGTGCTCCCAGGAGTAACTGGTAAGGGAATGGGCAATTAGGACAGGAGAGGGAAAAAGCCAAACAAGGACGTGATTTCCCCAAGTCCCATCCTTAGGCCATTCCCACAGAAGAGTTCTGGATGTCAAAGTCTGTACTGACCGAGTCAAAGGCTTTTATATTCTGGCACCAGTTGGGCCTTAGCTAATGGCTGCTCAGAACATGTAAACTGTCAGTCACCTCCCTTCTTCCTATATCCTGAAAAGAGCTGTGAGTTGTGAGTACTGTGTTAACAGGAGAAACACACAGAAGTCCGGACTGGGCGGGAGTGGTCAAAGCTTCTGAGCAGAGCCCTGATGGTAGAGGGACTTGAGGTTCTCCAGATGCTCCTTGTTTGCTCAGAATCCATTTTTCCTTTTCTTGAGAGCATTTTCCAGCACCATCCCACATAGATCTTCTCCTTTGATGTACATCAGTATTGTGGTTCTTATTACACATTACCATTACACAAATGGTGACATGTTCTGGCTTCTCTGTGAGTGCGTTGTATTGATGTAGAAGTCCATCATGTTTCACAAGCTATGGAAATTTTTTGGCTACAGCAATAGACACATGTAAGCATTCTAGATAAGAACTACAGTTTTGGCCTTTATATTTTTAAAATTTATTTTAAATCTTAAAACTTTCACATCCAAGTTTCCGTTCTGATAGACAAGTAGAATCACAGGTGTTTTATAATTTAACCCCTATACCAGCCATAACTTTATGAATTTTAGAATCTACATCATGCCAATTTGTAGTAGTTAAATTTTGTTGCCTGTGTAGAAATTTTTTACAAATCCTAATAATACTTTATAAGAATCTAGAGTGCCCACTCTGTTCTTTGCCTTTGCTCTCTTTACTTAAAATGTGGTTTGGTTTGTACCAGGTTCAAGTTCTTGATTATTTTTCTGTTATAAATAGTATGATTAAATACTCATAAGTCAGAATTTTCTTAATGGGCTTATGATCAGTATTACTTTATTAAGATTTACCTTTTCTGTTTTTGTTATTCTTTCTCTGTATAGGTTATATTTAATAGATGGTTACCTGTGATTTCATTTTAAAATATTTATTTTAATTGATTTAATGCTTAAATATATAGACATTTGAAAAGGTAACAAATAGAGATTTAATTGTTAATGTAAAATAGCTGGTGCTCACTTGCATTTATGGTTGGTACTGTTTTTTAAACATGGTTGGTACTGTTGGTTGGTACTGTTTATTAAACATGAGTTTATGAGAGGCGAGGCCAACATACTCATCTCTGTAACCTTAGTAACATTCACAGCCAGGCTTGTAAAATATGCTCAATTCACATTGGATGAGTAGACTTAGCCAACAAACTTCAATCAATCAATATGGAATCCAGAGATTCTGCTCTGCAGGCAAGTGAAAACAGCTTATGCCACCTTAAAAAAAAATGCAGTTGAACTCTTCCTTTTTCATGTTTTCCTCATTCTGTTTTTTAAAACATGTAGTAAGGTCACTTGAGATCTACCCTCTTAATGAATTTTAACTGTTCAATAGAGTATTGTTAACTACAGGACAGTATTGTACAACATATCTTTATAACTGAGTCACCTTACATACTTGAAATTTTATAACTGTTGAATAGCAACTCCTCTCCACCCACCAAAGCCCCTAACAACCACTATTCTACTCTGCTCTTCCATGTTCTTGACTATTTCATTTACCTCTTATAAATGGGATCATGGAGTACTACTTGTCCTTCTGTGACTGGCTTATCTCACTTGGCATCATGTCCTCACAGTCCATCATTACTGTTGCATATGGCAGGATTTCATTCCTTTTTCAGAATGAATAATATTCCACTGTATATATACACCTCATTTTCTTTATCCATTTATCCATTGATGGAAATTTAGGTTATTTCCACATCTTGGCTATTGTGAATAATACTTGAATGTGCAAAGAACTCTTCAAGACCCTGATTTCAATTATTTTGGGTAAATGCCCAAAAACACTGGATAATATAATGTTTCTGATTTTAGTATTTTGAAACTCCATGCTATTTACCACAGTTGCTGCACCAATTTACATTCTGACCAACAGTGTAGAAGTGTTCCACTTTCTCCACACACCTGCAGCACTCCTCATCTATTGATTTTTTGAAATTACCCACCAAACAGTTGTTGGCCTTTTTTTGTTTTTGTTTTTTGTTTTGGTCTTCTTTGGAGAAATGTCTATTCAAGTCTTTTGTCCAGTTCTGATTTGAGTTATCTGGGGTTTTTTTTCCTCTCTATGAGGCTGCAGAATTTCCTTTATATTTTATAGAGTATTAGCCCCTTATTAGATTATAGTTTACAAATATTTGCTTCCATTCTGTAGGTTGTCTTTGAATTTTGCTAATTATTTTCTTTGCTGTGTAGAAGCTTTTTAGTTTGATGTAGTCTCACTTGTCTCTTTGGCTTTTGTTGCCTATGCTTTTGATATCATAAACAGTAAATTATTGCCAAGACCAATGTGAAGAACTTTTTCCTGCATTTTTTTCTGTTGTACAGCTCCATGTCTTATGTTTGTCTTAATCCATTTTGAGTTTATTTTTGTATTGAGTTTACTATATATTTTTGTGTAAATAGGGGCCAAATTGCATTGTTTTACATGCAGATGTCCAGTTTTCTTAGAACCATAGGTTGAAGAGGCTATCCTTTCTCCATTATGTATTCCTGGCACTCTTGTTGAAGATCAGTTAACATTATATGCATGGGTTTATTTCTGGGCTCCCTATTCTATTCCATTTGTTTATATGTCTGTTTCATGCCATTACCATATCGTTTTAGTTACTGTAACTTTGTAATATATTTTAAAATCAAGACATATGCTGCCTCCAGCTTTATTCTCCTTTCTCAAGACTGTTTTAACTATTTTGGGGTCCTTTATGGTTCCATATGTATTTTTGGACTATATTTTCTATTTCTGTAAAAAAAATGACGTGTACATAAGGAATATAGTCAAGATATTGTAACAGCTTGGTAGGGTGATAGCTGGAACCTAGAATTATGTATATAAATGTTTTATCACTGTGTTGTACACTTGAAACTAATGTAATGTAATACTGTGTGTCAACTACCCTCCAATAAAAAATAATTATCTAAAAAAAAAAAAAATGACATGTAAATATTGACAGATTGCATTGAAACTGTATATTGCTTTGAGTAATATGGACATTTTAACATTAAGCCTTTCAATCCATGAACATGGAATGCTTTTCCATTTATTTGTATCTTCTTTAAATTATTTCATCAATGTTTTATAATTTTCAGTGCACAAGTTTTTCACCTCCTTAGTTAAGTTTATTCCTAAATATTTAATTCTTTTTGATGCTCTTGTAAATGGAATTGTTTCCTTCTTTTTCCAATAGTTTGTTGTAAACATATAGAAACACAACTGATTTTTGTATGTTGATTTTGTATCCTGCAGCTTTACAGGATTTATTAGTTCTAACAGGTCTTGTTGTGGAGTCCTTAAGGTTTTCTACTTATAAAATCATGTCATCTGTAAACAAAGATCATTTTACTTTTTCCTTTCTGATCTGATCTGGGTGTCTTTTATTTCTCTGTTTGGTCTAATTATTCTGGCTAGGCCTTCCAAGATTATGTTGAATAGCAGTGGCAAGAGTATGCATCCTTACCTTGTTCCTGATTTTAGAGAAAAATGTTTCAGTTTTCCTCCACTAATTATGTCAGTTGGGAGCTTTCATATATGGCCTATTTTATGTTAAGATAATTTCCTTCTATTCCTAGTTTTTCTAGAGTTTTTAACATGAAAGGATGTTGAGTGTTGTTAAATTCTTTTTCTGCATCTATTGAGATGATCATGTGATATTATTCTTTTATTCTGTTCAGGTGGTATATCACATTAATTGGTTTGCATATGTTGAATTATCTTTGTGTCCCAGGTTGATTATGATATACAATCCTTTTAATGTCCTGTTGAATTTTGTTTGTTAGTATTGAACCTAATAATTTTTCATTATTGGTCTAAATTTTCATTTTTAGTCAATATTGGAATATTGGTCTATGGTTTGCTTTTCCTGTAGAGTGTTTGCCTGACTTCAGTATTAGGCTAGTGGTGACTTCATAAAAAGAGTCTGAACAGTCCATCTCCTTCAATTCTTTTGAAGATTTGGAGAAAGATTGGCATTAGTTATTCTTTAAGTGTTTGGTGGAAACAGGGGAAGCCATCTGGTACTGGTCTTTTCTTTTTTGAGAAGTTTTTGATTATTGATTCAGTCTACTCTCTAGTTAGAGGTCTGTTCAAATCCTACTTCCTTATGACTCAGTCTTGGTTGTTTATGTTTCTAGGAATTTATCCATTTCTTTTATGTTATACAATTTGTTGGTATACCATTGTTCATAATAGTTTCATGTTCCTTTATATTTCTGTGGCATCAGTTGTAATGTCTCCTCCTTCATTTCTTATTTTATTTATTTGAGTTTTTTCTCTTTTTTCTTAGTCTAGTCCATAGTTTGTTGATTTTATCTTTTTAAAAAACTAACTCTTAGTTTCATTGATTTTTGTTTCTGGTTTCTAATTTTTTCATTCCTGCTAGTCATTATCACTGTTCCTTTGTCCTAACTTTGGGCTTAGTTTTTTTCTCTTTTTCCACTTCCTTGAATAGTAAAGTTGGGTTATTTGACATTTTTAATCTTTTTAAAAATAGGTATTTATTGCTCTAAACTTCTTTTTAGTACTGCTTTTCTGTAGCCAGAAGTTTGGGTGTGCTGGTGTCCATTTTCATTTCTATTTTCTAAATTTCCCTTTTAATTTCATATTTGATCTATTGCTTATGAATTTTCCAGTTTTCCTTCTGCTATTCATTTCTAGTTTCATTCCATTGTTGTTAGAAAATATATTTGGTATGATTTCAACCTTCTAAAATTTGTTAAGACTTGTTTTGTTATCTAATATGTGCTATATCTTGTAGAATGTTCTGTATACACTTAAGAAGAATGTGTATTCTGCTGCTTTTGTGTGGAGTGTTCTGCACCTGTTATGTTCCTTTGATCTATAATGTTGTTCCAGTCTGCTATTTCCTAATTGATTTTATGTTTGAATGTTCATTGTTGAAAGTTAGGTAATGAAGAATCCTCTTATTATTGTATTGCTGTCTATTTCTCCCTTCAGTTCCCTCAATGTTTGCTTTATATATATATATATATATATATATATATATATATATATATGAATATATATATATATATATATGCAGGAGCTTTGATGTTGGGTACATGTATATTTATAATTGTTATTTCTTCCTGGTGAATGGACACTTTTGTCATTATACATATCATTTTTTTTGTCTCCTGTGACAGTTTTTGACTTAAAATCCTTACCTCTACAGAGAGAGGCTGGGAGCTGGGATTTTGTGATGAGCCAGTGATGTTGATGTTGGGGTGGGCAGAGCCTTCCCTATACTGATTCAATTAAGAACTTCCAAATATTCATATTTTGTTACCTAAAAATGTCCTTTACACCACTTTGCCCCACTTCCATTGAAAATATAGGACTTTTTCTAGTTTGTATGAGTCTGTGAAGAATATAATTATTGCTTGATTTCTTCTCAAATACACTGTAAATCTGTGAAGGGTGAGAATCTCTGTGTGTGCTCCAAAGATGAAAACTCCCTTTCATGTGGTTAAGTGTTAGACTAAGGTCTTCCAATGATTCTCAATGGATGAGGAAAGAAGGCCATATATGAAAATATGCATGTGAGGTGGGGAAGTCTTGTTTGTCCAGGAAATTTATTGGATTTAATGGGTGGAGATTGTGTATGGAAATAGAACAAAAGTTCCTTCCCCAAAATACCACCAGTATGCCCCTTAACGCTGACATGCTATAACCTCTCATAAACAGAGCTCCCCAAGGCTGCACACTAATCAGCACGTGATCATAATAATGAGCAGAGACAGGACACAACATAAAGAGCACAGACATTGAAGTCGGGGACCTGAACAGAATCTTGATATAGTCACTATCTATAGTATATAACTTGGACTAAGTCTCTTATCTTCCTTAAATCTCCATTTTACTGTATATAATGGGGATTAAAACTTATAGCTAACAAAACTGGGCTGAAGAGTAAATGATTGTTGTATACAAGTAAGACATGGTAAGCTTTGAGAAGGTCTATGCTTTCCTCCCTATTTATCTGGCAGAATCAGCCTTGAGTCAATTTTCTGTAAGCCTCAGATCTTGTGCACTTCTGTAAGAATAGAAGAAGAGCCCCACTGAAAAGCACTTAGCATCCCTTAGAACACAAAATAGATTTAATCTACTCATTTCTCTCTTTTCTGTTGGAAAATGAATAGTCACATATTATTGAAAAAAGAAGAAAGCCTTCAGGTCAGATGCACAGATAGTATAGCAAAAAGGGAAATCAAGCCATGACTTGGGGAAGAAAAAAAGAGTTCTAAAACAAGAAAAAGCTATATACTTAAGAGCCAGGACTATATAGCACTGTTCAATAAATGGGATCTTAATGGGATTCATGAGTCATCAAAAAGAATGTCAAGTTATAATTTGTACATAATGTTTAACAAAAGCAAAGAACTGTGTGGAAAAAATATGTAATGTATCAACATGCTTTTTTAAATAAATTTTCATTATTTAAAGTGCTAAACATCAATTAATATGGAGATTCACCTTTGTGAATTAACATATCTCTCGATAGGAATAAATCAAAGCAGTATTTTTTATACTATATCATTGAAAATTTAAAAGAGCACAGGGATGAAGGTAAAGCATAGGGAATATAGTCAGTAATATTGTAATACCTTTGCATGTTGACAGGTGGTAACTACACTTACCATCGTGAGCATTTAGTATGTAATTGTGGAGTCATGATATGATATACCTGAAACCAATATAATATTGTATTCCAACTATATTTAAATTTAAGAAAAAGAATAAAACCAAAAAAAAAACCCACAAAAGGGCCAGCAATATTGGGGGACTTGCGCATTGATTCCATGGTCAATAGTTCCATAGGATATCTCTATGTGATGAAGCCTAATAGCATTACATAACAAAAATCCAAAACATTTGAGTTTTAAAGCCAATCAAACTAAATACAAAGATACAAAAGATGACTGCTAATCCTGAGGATATAATTATAAATGTTAATAAAAGAATCTGAACCATGACCTGTATCTCCCATAAAAGCAAAGGTGAAATGCAAAACAAAACCCAGAAGATTTGAGCTGGTAGTCCAAAAGAACTGGCTAACCATCAAAGTTTAACCCAGAAGAATATGACAGACTATTTTTACAGACATAAAGAATATTTTAGGACTTTATCCAAACAGTTTCCTAGGATAAAAAGAAGAAATTATCCCAAAAAATGAAAGTCCAAGGCAGGTGGCCTCACTGGTGAATTCCACCAAACATTTAAAGAAGGATTAACTCCAATCCTTCTAAAACTCTTCCAAAAAATAGAAGAGGGGATATACACCCTAACTCATTCTGTGAAGCTGGAATTTCCCTGACACCAAAGCCAGATTTAGAAAGACAAATAACTGTATGATTTCAGTTATATGTGGAATCTAAAAACCAAAACAAGTGAACAAACAAAACAAAACAAAACTCATGGATACAGAGAACAGATTGCTAATTATCAGAGGTGAAGGGGGTTGCTGGGTGGGCAAAACGGCAAAGGGGTTTAATTGTATGGTAACAGATGGTACTGGACTTATTGCAGTGATCATTTTGTAGTGTATATAAACATGAATTGTGTTGTACACCTGAAACTAATATAATGTTATATACTGATTATATCAATAAAATATAATTACATTAAAAAAAGAAAAGAATACCATAAACAAATCTCCCTTATGAATATTGATGTGAAAATCCTCAACAAATTATTAGTGATTCAAATCCAATAGCATATTAAAAGATGTATATGCCATGACCAAGTGGGATCTATCCAAGGAATGCAAAAATAATAATACACCGGAGGTGGAGACAAGATGGCGGCGTAATTACAGCAGCGGAAATCTACTCCCAAAACCACATATATCTATGAAAATATAACAAAGACAACTCTTACTAGAATAAAGACCAGAGGACACAGGACAATATCCAG
The DNA here is from genome assembly GCF_030020395.1 of Manis pentadactyla. NCBI lineage: Eukaryota > Metazoa > Chordata > Mammalia > Pholidota > Manidae > Manis > Manis pentadactyla. The sequence continues at coordinate 81,133,540 of NC_080021.1, read as the reverse complement.
ACCACATCCACACCTGTGAGAACCCAGTGCCTCGTAAAGGGGGCGACTTCACCACTTTGGAGCAGCAGCTTGAGCCAGGCCACGCCCAAAGCAACAGCGGAGATAAACTCCATAGCAGCCAGGCAGAAAGCAGAAGCCCTGTCTGTGCGCAGCTGCCCAGCACAAGCCACTAGAGGTCGCTGTTCTCCCAGGAGAGGAGGGCCACAAACAAACAACAAGGGAAGTTCTTCCAGCCATCACTCGTTCCAGCCCTGCAAACTATTCCTATCACCATGAAAAGGCAAAGCTACAGGCAGACAAAGATCACAGAGACAACATCAGAGAAGGAGACAGACCTAACCAGTCTTCCTGACAAAGAATTCAAAATAAAAATCATAAACATGCTGACAGAGATGCAGAGAAATACGCAAAAGATATGGGATGAAGTCCGGAGGGAGATCACAGATGCCAGAAAGGAGATTACAGAAAAGAAACAAACTCTGGAAGGGTTTATAAGCAGAATGGATAGGATGCAAGAGGCCATTGATGGAATTGAAACCAGAGAACAGGAACGCATAGAAGCTGACATAGAGAGAGACAAAAGGATCTAAGGAATGAAACAATATTAAGAGAACTGTGTGACCAATCCAAAAGTAACAATATCTGTATTATAGGGGTCCCAGAAGAAGAAGAGAGAGGAAAAGGGATGGAAAGTATCTTTGAAGAAATAATTACTGAAAACTTCCCCAAACTGGGGGAGGAAATAATCGAACAGACCATGGAAATACACAGAACCCCAAACAGAAAGGATCCAAGGAGGACAAGGCCAAGACACATAATAATTAACACGGCAAAGATCAAGGACAAGGAAAGAGTTTTAAAGGCAGCTAGAGAGAAAAAGGTCACCTATAAAGGAAAGCCCATCAGGCTAATGTCAGACTTCTTGACAGAAACCCTACAGGCCAGAAGAGAATGGCATGATATATTTAATGCAATGAAACAGACGGGCCTTGAACCAAGGATACTGTATCCAGCACGACTATCATTCAAATATGACGGTGGGATTAAACAATTCCCAGACAAACAAAAGCTGAGGGAATTTGCTTCCCACAAACCACCTCTACAGGACATCTTACAGGGACTGCTCTAGATGGGAGCACTCCTAGAAAGAGCACAGAACAAAACACCCAACAATAGGAAGAATGGAGGAGGAGGAATAAGAAGGGAGAGAAGAAAAGAATCTTCAGACAGTGTATATAACAGCTCAATAAGCGAGCTAAGTTACGCAGTAAGATACTAAAGAGGCTAACCTTGAACGTTTGGTAACCACAAATTTAAAGCCTGCAATGGCAATAAGTACTTATCTTTCAATAGTCACCCTAAATGCTAATGGACTGAATGCACCAATCAAAAGACACAGAGTAATAGAATGGATAAAAAAGCAAGACCCATCTATATGCTGCTTACAAGAAACTCACCTCAAAACCAAAGACATGTACAGACTAAAAGTCAAGGGATGGAAAAATATGTTTCAGGCAAACAACAGCGAGAACAAAGCAGGGGTTGCAGTACTAATATCAGACAAAATAGACTTCAAAACAAAGAAAGTAACAAGAGATAAAGAAGGACACTACATAATGATAAAGGGATCAGTCAAACAAGAGGATATAACTATTCTAAATATATATGAACCCAACACAGGAGCACCAGCATATGTGAAACAAATACTAACAGAACTAAAGGGGGAAATAGACTGCAATGCATTCATTCTAGGAGACTTCAGCACACCACTCACCCGAAAGGATAGATCCACCAGGCAGAAAATAAGTAAGGACACGGAAGCACTGAACAACACAGTAGAGCAGATGGACCTAATAGACATCTACAGAACTCTACATCCAAAAGCAACATGATACACGTTCTTCTCAAGTGCACATGGAACATTCTCCAGAATAGACCACATACTAGGACACAAAAAGAGCCTCAGAAAATTCCAAAAGATTGAAATCCTACCAACCAACTTTTCAGACCACAAAGGCATAAAACTAGAAATAAACTGTACAAAGAAAGCAAAAAGGCTCACAAACACATGGAGGCTTAACAACACGCTCCTAAATAATCAATGGACCAACGACCAAATCAAAATGGAGATCCAGCAATATATGAAAACAAATGATAGCAACAACCCTAAGCCCCAACTTCTGTGGGACACAGCAAAAGCAGTCTTAAGAGGAAAGTATATAACAATCCAAGCATGTTTAAAAATGGAAGAACAATCCCAAATGAATGGTCTAATGTCACAATTATCGAAATTGGAAAAAGAAGAACAAATGAGGCCTAAGGTCAGCAGAAGGAGGGACATAATAAAGATCAGAGAAGAAATAAATAAAATTGAGAAGAATAAAACAATAGCAAAAATCAATGAAACCAAGAGCTGGTTCTTCGAGAAAATAAACAAAATAGATAAGCCTCTAGCAAGACTTATTAAGAGGAAAAGAGAGTCAACACAAATCAACAGTATCAGAAATGAGAAAGGAAAAATCACGATGGACCCCACAGAAATACAAAGAATTATTAGAGAATACTATGAAAACCTATATACTAACAAGCTGGGAAACCTAGGAGAAATGGACAACTTCCTAGAAAAATACAACCTTCCAAGACTGACCCAGAAAGAAACAGAAAATCTAAACAGACCAATTAACAGCAACGAAATTGAAGCGATAATCAAAAGACTACCAAAGAACAAAACCCCCGGGCCAGATGGATTTACCTCGGAATTTTATCAGACATACAGGGAAGACATAATACCCATTCTCCTTAAAGTTTTCCAAAAAATAGAGGAGGAGGGGATACTCCCAAGCTCATTCTATGAAGCTAACATCACCCTAATACCAAAACCAGGCAAAGACCCCACCAAAAAGAAAACTACAGACCAATATCCCTGATGAACGTAGATGCAAAAATACTCAACAAAATATTAGCAAACCGAATTCAAAAATACATCAAAAGGATCATACACCATGACCAAGTGGGATTCATCCCAGGGATGCAAGGATGGTACAACATTCGAAAGTCCATCAACATCATCCACCACATCAACAAAAAGAAAGACAAAAACCACATGATCATCTTCATAGATACTGAAAAAGCATTTGACAAAGTTCAACATCCATTCATGATAAAAACTCTCAGCAAAATGGGAATAGAGATCAAGTACCTCAACATAATAAAGGCCATCTATGATAAACCCACAGCCAACATTATATTGAACAGCAAGAAGCTGAAAGCATTTCCTCTGAGATCGGGAACTAGACAGGGATGCCCACTCTCTCCACTGTTATTTAACATAGTACTGGAGGTCCTAGTCATGGCAATCAGACAAAACAAAGAAATACAAGGAATCCAGATTGGTAAAGAAGAAGTTAAACTGTCACTATTTGCAGATGACATGATACTGTACATAAAAAGCCCTAAAGACTCCACCCCAAAACTACTAGAACTGATATTGGAATTCAGCAAAGTTGCAGGATACAAAATCAACACACAGAAATATGTGGCTTTCCAATACGCTAACAATGAACCAACAGAAAGAGAAATCAGGAAAACAACTCCATTCACAACTGCATCAAAAAAAATAAAATACCTGGGAATAAACCTAACCAAAGAAATGAAAGACTTATACTCTGAAAACTACAAGTCACTCTTAAGAGAAATTAAAGGGGACACTAACAGATGGAAACTCATCCCATGCTCATGGCTAGGAAGAATTGATATCGTCAAAATAGCCATCCTGCCCAAAGCAATATACAGATTTGATGCAATCCCTATGAAACTACCAGCAACATTCTTCAATGAACTGGAACAAATAATTCAAAAATTCATATGGAAACTCCAAGGACCCCGAATAGCCAAAGCAATCCTGAGGAAGAAGAATAAAGTAGGGGGGATCTCACTCCCCAACTTCAAGCTCTACTACAAAGCCATAGTAATCAAGACAATTTGGTACTGGCACAAGAACAGAGCCACAGACTAATAGAACAGACTAGAGAATCCAGACATTAACCCAGACATATATGGACAATTAATATTTGATAAAGGAACCATGGACATACAATGGCGAAATGACAGTCTCTTCAACAGATGGTGCTGGCAAAACTGGACAGCTACATGTAGGAGAATGAAACTGGACCATTGTTTAACCCCATATACAAAACTAAACTCAAAATGGATCAAAGACCTGAATGTAAGTCATGAAACCATTAAACTCTTGGTAGAAAACATAGGCAAAAACCTCTTTGACATAAACGTGAGTGACCTCTTCTTGAACATATCTCCCCGGGCAAGGAAAACAACAGCAAAAATGAACAAGTGGCACTATATTAAGCTGAAAAGCTTCTGTACAGCAAAAGACACCATCAATAGAACAAAAAGGAACCCTACAGTATGGGAGAATATATTTGAAAATGACACATCCGATAAAAGCTTGACGTCCAGAATATATAAAGAGCTCACACACCTCAACAAACAAAAAACAAATAACCCAATTAAAAAATGGGCAGAGGAACTGAACAGACAGTTCTCCAAAAAAGAAATACAGATGGCCAACAGACACATGAAAAGATGCTCCACATCACTCATTATCAGAGAAATGCAAATTAAAACTACAGTGAGGTATCACCTCACACCAGTAAGGATGGCTGCCATCCCAAAGACAAACAACAACAAATGTTGGCGAGGCTGTGGAGAAAGGGGAACCCTTCTACACTGCTGGTGGGAATGTAAATTAGTTCAAACATTGTGGAAAGCAGTAAGGAGGTACATCTAAATGCTCAAAACAGATTTACCATTTGACCCAGGAATTGCACTCCTAGGAATTTACCCTCAGAATGCAGCAATCAAGTTTGAGAAAGACCAATGCACCCTTATGTTTATCGCAGCACTATTTACAATAGCCAAGAATTGGAAGCAACCTAAATGTCCATCGATAGATGAATGGATAAAGAAGATGTGGTACATATACACAATGGAATACTACTCAGCCATAAGAAAAGGGCAAATCCTACCATTTGCAGCAACATGGATGGAGCTGGAGAGTATTATGCTCAGTGAAACAAGCCAAGCAGAGAAAGAGAAATACCAAATGATTTCACTCATCTGTGGAATGTAAGAACAAAGGAAAAACTGAAGGAACAAAACAGCAGCAGTATCACAGAACTCAAGAATGGACTAACAGGTACCAAAGGGAAAGGGACTGGGGAGGATGGGTGGGTAGGGAGGGATAATGGGGGGGGGAAGAAGCAGGGGGATATTAAGATTAGCATGCATGGGGGGGTGGGAGAAAAGGGAGGGCTCTACAACACAGAAAAGGCAAGTAGTGATTCTACAACATTTTGCTATGCTGATGGACTGTGACTGTAAAGGGGTTTATAGGGGGGACCTGGTATAGGGGAGAGCCTAGTAAACATAATATTCGTCATGTAAGTGTAGATTAATGATACCAAAAAAAAAAAAGGCAGTTCCTGTGTGGTGACCTCCAATGAGTTCTACACAAGGGTATAAAGGGCATATAAAAGTGTAGGCAAAGGGTCTGTTTGTGTTTATACAGAGGGTCAAAGACTAGTTTGGCTACCCTGAAAATGAACTAAGATAGAATATGAAAAAGAACTTCCAACATCAACACTCTCTGGAAGACTCATGCCAGAAGATGATCATCAAAAAATCCCAACAAAGATCCACACACTGCTACAGCTGTAGATGCACTCATCCCACCAGTTCCTGAACTTGCCATGGGAATGAAGAAGGAGACATCTAAGCTGGCCTGTGCATACAGTAAAACAACAAATTTGACTGGATCTATACTGTTGGAACTCAACCAAGAATTAGGAGAAGTGCAAATGGTAGCGCTCCAAAATCTTACAACTACAGACTATTTACTGTTAAAAGAACATATGGGATGTGAACAGTCCCCAGGAATGGGTTGTTTTAATTTGTCTGATTTCTCTCAGACTGTTCAAGTTCAGTTGGACAATATCCACCATATCATAGATAAGTTTTCACAAATGCCTAAGGTGCCTAACTGGGTTTCTTGGTTTCACTGGAGATGGCTGGTAATTACAGGTATGCTTTGGTTATGTAACTATACTCCTATTATGTTAATGTGTGTGCGCAATTTAAGTAGTAGCTTAAAACCTATACATGCTGAAGTTACTCTACAAGAAGATATGTCAAAGAAATAATCAATCTTCCCATGTTTTCTGCCGCCTGCTACTTCTATAGCTTTTCTTCTTCCTTCCTAATTACAACCCTTAAATAGAATTCGTGCCTCATATCAAATTTACCGAGTATCATAATTCTTCCAAGTGGTAAAGATACCTCAAGACAAATGCTGGGCATAGAAGCCACAGGGCATAAATATGCAAAGAAGTAAAAAGCTAACCTTTTCAAACAATAAGGCTTCTCTCTCACTTACCAACTTTACATTTCCCTGTATGGCCCCGGAAGATGACTGGTTAGCCAGAGACGGGTAAGATTCCTCAAGGGAGGAACAACCTAAGACAGGCACAGTTACAGGGGGGCCATCAGGTGAGAAATTGGGGATCAACAGAGGTGAGGCTTAGAACCTCACCCCCCCTGTTCTGAGAGAAATCTTCTGCATACGTGGATGTTTTATTGCCCTTGTCTAGCTTGGATTAACACATAGTCTACAGGCACACACCTGATCATCTACATTTGCTCTCTTACAACACTAAACTATGTTTTCTACCTTTATCTTGTATCTACCTACCACTTCAGCATTTTATTAAAAATAATAATAATAAAGAGAGAAATGTGGTATCCACATATAAATCAAGTATAAAAACCAAATGAGTATTCATATTTGAACTGACTGTTTATAGTTCATAATGTATGAGCAAAACCGAAAGTTTCTGTGATGACTGCCCCTGTACTGTTCACCATGTAACTTATTCACTATGTAAGAATTTGTTCTCCATGTAAGAACTTGTTCGTTATGCTTCAGAAGATTGGAGACTGATGAAAATTAGGCTTGTGGTGGATTAATGATTGTGCGTTGAGCATTGAGTCCCCTATACAGAATTTTATTGTTGTTAACAACCATTTGATCAATAAATATGAGAGATGCCCTCACAAAAAAAAAAAGTTCACACTTCCAATTATAAAATAAATAAGTAACCGGGATGTAATGTATAGCATAAGGAATATAGTCAAAATATTGTAACAGCTTGGTATGGTGACAGCCGGTACCTAGAATTATCATGTATATAAATGTTGAATCACTGTGTTGTACACCTGAAACTAATGTAATACTGTGTGTCAACTACCCTTCAATAAAAAATAACTGTCTACAAAAAAAAAATAATAATAATAATAATATACCACGTTAATAGAATAAAGAAATAAACCACGTTATATCAGTTGACATGATAAAAGCATTTGACAAAATGTAACACCCTTTCATGATAAAAACCCTCAGAAAACTGAGAATTGAAGGGAAGTTTCCCAAGATGATAAAAGTCATAATTGAAAAACCCACAGCTAACACCATACTCAATGGTGAAAGATTGAATGTTTTACCTCTAAGATCAAGAACAAGATAAGGAGGCCCAGTTTCACCACTGCCATTCAACATTGTACTGGAAGTTCTATCCAGAGGATTAGGCAAGGAAAATAAATAAAAAGCTTTCACACTGGAGAGGAAGAAGTAAAACTATCTGTATTCACTGATGACATGATCCTATTTATAGAAATTCCCAAGGAATTCACAGAAAATCTTTCAAGCCACTAAATTCAGCAAAGTTGTAGGTTGCAAGATTGACACACAAAGATCAGTTGTACTTCTATACACCAGCAATGAATATCTGTAAAGATATTAAGAAAACAATTCAATTTACAATACCATCCAAAAGAATAAAATATCTACCTATGAATTTAATCAAGAAGGTGAGACTTGTACACTGAAAACTACAAAACATTACTGAGCCAGTTAAAGATTAAAACAAATGAAAAGACAGCTATGTTTATGGACTAGAAAACTAAATTTTGTTGAGGTTACAGTAGTCCCTAAAGTGACTTAAAGATTCAATGCTTTCTTAATCAAAAAATCTAATGGACTTTTATTGCAGATATGGAAAAGCAGATACTTAAATTTATAGAGAATTTCAAAGGGCTCTGAGTAGTCAAAAAAAATATTAAAAAACAAAAAGTTGGAGGGCTCACATTTCCCAGTTTCAGTATTTGCTACACTACTGTATAGTCAAGAAAGCATGACACTGACATAAAGATAGACATATAGATCAATGGAATGGAACTGAGAGTCCAGAAACAAACCCATAAGTCTATGATCAACTATTTTTGACAAGGATGCCAAGACCTTTCAGCAGAGAAGAGAATAGACTCTTCAATGAATGATGTGAGGAGAACTGGATATTCACAGGTAAAACAAGGACGCCACACACCTATCTATATAAAAAGTAACTAAAAATGTGTTGCTGACTTACATATAAGGGCTAAAACCATACAATTCTCAGAAGAGAACAAGAGTATATCTTCACCACCTTAGATTTGACAGTGGATTTTCACACCATTGTGAATATTCTAAATATCACTGAATTGATCACTTTAAAATAGTTATGTTTTACGTTGTGTGAATTTCATCTCATTAAAACAAAAAAAGAGAGAATTATGCTTATTTGGCCCTTGTAACAAAGTAACAATTCCATATGGATTAAGAAAATGCAGAAGGAAAGTTTCCCTAACTTTACTAGTTTTAATTCAAGAATTCCAGACTTAAAAATCTCAGTTTTGGAAAGAACTTCAACATCTGTTTACCAGCCCACCCACTTGACACTCCAAACCCGCTGCTGTGTTCTTCCACTAAGGTCACTCAGAGCCTGCTCTTAGACTCCAGCAGAGACTCGCCCCCTGAGGCAGAGCATTCCTCTTCTGATTAGTTCTATTAGAAAGTTCCCTCATGTAATCAGATGAAATAGACCTCCCTGTGTGACAATATAAGAAATAATGAACTTCATCTTACCACAGAAGTGGGGTCAGTCTTGCAACCTCCTGGGATGGCACTGATGACACATTTTATAAGTATTTTCACTGTGTCTGCTACTCAAATCAAGTTCACATTCAAAAATAATCACTCTCTGATTTCCTTTTTCCCCCAGAGTTCAGATTGCAAGCATTCAGTTCCACCCAGCCAGTGGTGCCTTATTGATAATTAATTTCCTTTTAAGTTTGAATTCTCAGTAGTTGATCTGGTGGTTCTGACTTGAAAGCCCCTCCAGGCATCACCTCTGATCAGATGAGACTGGAAAAACAGAGAAATGCACCTTCAGCATAGAATTATGATGTGAACTATAAAGTTCAGCGAAGCCAGTACACCAGATTAAAACAGTAAGAATGAAATGAACAAGCCCATGCTAGCACACACATCTCTGTTCATAAACACACACACTACACACAAATGTGCTCTGTTAAATGCTTTACATTTATTTCATTTCATGCTATTTCATTTCATATAGCAGAACTTATTTATTCTTATTTCATTTCATTCTCCCAACAACCCCATGAGGTAGGTGCTATAGTACTCCTGCTGACAGTTAAGGAAATTAAGGTAAAGATAGGTTTAGGAATTTAACAAGGTCACACACCTAGTAAATAGTGAACTGTGATACAAGCTTAGAAGTGAGAGCTTTACTACTGTGATAGGCTACCTGGCAGGGGAAGACAGGAATGAGGTAGCCGTGGACCCTGAATAACAGTCTCGATGCCGCTATTCGCTCTCTGTTTGCTTTGGGCAAAATCACATGATCAGTCTGTGCTTCCTCCTCCCCTCCTTTCTCTCCTCCTCTCGCTCCCTCTTTTCCTCTTTCCCTCTGTCCCATCTTCATTCCTTACCTTCTCCTCCCCCTCCACTCCTCCTTTTCTCTCTTTTTTTCTAAAACATAGAATTGCACTAGATTATCTTTGGTCCAGTGTCTGCTTACATGTGCTGTGCGTCTATGCTGTGAGTGTAGTATGACAAGTGACAGGCATGGGGCAGGTGTCCCTGAGAATAGTCTTGGGAATTTTCTTTTTCCAAGATGAAAATCAGTTATACAAATTGAACTCAAAATGGTTTACTGTTTTCATGGCAAGGGGAATGTAAAACTGTTAAGAACTTGTGCCACCTTTGACTCTCACTGATACGTCATCCAATTCTGTTCCAATACGAGAATGTAACTGGTACGTAAGTTGGAAACAATATGCTTGCCTTATTTTGGAAAGTAAATGTTTTAAATTAACTTTAAATAAGTTCTGCTATTGACGCTGTTGGTTTCCAGTTCCTATTCAATAGTTCCTTCTTCTCAGTGCCTGCTACTGAATATTTTTGCCTCTTTTGCCCAAGAAACAATTGTCCATCATGCAAAAGAGCACCACCTGATCAAGAGCTATTGAGGAGTGGTAAGTTTTCCCTTTCCCTTTTATATCTAATAACCACAATTATCATTTAATACCTATAGAGATGAGCCTTAAAATAAACCTCCTCCCAGATTTCTCCATGAACTATAATTATATTTCAAAATGAAAAATCACGTTTTCATTTTGAAATATAATTGCCTTTTTGGAAATGTGAATGAGTGATCAAAATACAGCTGTTTCTAAAAGCTTATAAATGTTTTTATATACTTTTCTGTAGTTGCACTTTTTTTCTATTGAACACAATTTGAGTCACATATTTCTGGGGTCCACAATCACCCCTCATTTACACAGACAAAGTCAACTGATTTATTTACAAGTAGAAAAGACAAACCCCTTTCCTAAAGTTCATTCACAATAAATATTGCCCTTAGCAGACCATCAAAAAACTGCATGCCTAGTTAAATATATAAAAATACATTTTCATTCATATTTAAAAGCAAAAGTACTAAAGGCATCATTTGTAAATGTTGCGTGAGGATGGATACCGGGTCCATGCTAAATATAGTGTGTATATCTAGCAAACACAGAGGACCAAAAGAAGTAATTCTGAACTTTAAACACCATCTTCAAATTGTCATTGAAGTTATTTCCAAACTGCTGAATTACATACAGTGCTATACAAAGAATCAAGCCAGAAATTACATGCAACTGCTAGATCATGGCAGGTCTGAGTAGCTTGGGGAAGCTCTGATCACAGAGGCACTAGGAAGAAATTTTGTCTCTTCAAAATGATACTCATAAAAATACTGAAGCAACTATTGCTTCTGCAATATAATCAAAAGTTATTTTAATATTTTTTGAATGAATGATTTCCAACATGTCAAAAACTGATTTCTCATTATCAACTGGAGTAAAAATTCCAATCCTATAAGATTGTTTTGAAATTCAAATTAGATGAATTTCAAAATACTTTTAAAGTATTTTGTAAGTTATAACACACCTCCACAAATGTAGGGTAATGTAATTGTTAAGATACTAGATTTACAAAACTTTTATAATTCATATTATATTAGGTATGAAGTAATTGATCAAAACTTCAAGGTAGTTATTATTAACAGCATATTCAAAGCCAAGCTGGAATAAAATGAAGATCTATTTACAGCTCCCACCCCAAAGAGAAAGTGATTATTCTTGGCAAATGGACTGTAAGTGGCCTCCCTTCCTGTCATGCCCTGTTGGGTCACAATGATGGTCTTGAGAGTTGGCAAAGACAGGTATGTGATTCCTCTTAGAAGGTTCTAAGGGTCTTCCTCTTAGACTTGGATACTTGCTCTTACTTGCTCTCATATCAACCTGTGAGCTATGGGAAAGAAATGATTGCTTACCATATAAGCATGAGTGGGCTGATGCTGAGAACAGCTGAGAAGAAAGCCCAAGACCACACACAGTCAGTGTGAAGTAGGAGAATCCAAGGTGTCTGTAAGTCTTTTTTTACTCAGTTAACTTTAAACCTTCCTGGCCCTCCAGGGCCTCGAAGGAATGGTGTAGGACTTCATTCCTTTACATAAAGCAATCAAATTGGAAGGGATGTAATTAATTGTTACCAGCCATTTCACTATTATCTAAATGAATGTCAATTTTTTTTGTAGCCATTTTTGAAAGAAAAGACATAAAAAATAAGGAGAGACATGGGACAGAGAAATTGGGGATTTGCTCGAGTTAAGTTTGCTGAACACTGTAGTGAGATATTACAGGCTCTGCCATCTTGGCTCCAAAGAAACATACATCTAAAGAGAAACATGGTGAAGTACATGTGTATATTCTGGACACATAAATAAAAAACAAATGGAAACCAAGATATAAAAAACAGTATGAATTGCACGTCAGATACATGTTGATATAAATGGAGCACAGGGTGAAATTCCTGCAGGGTACTACTGCATGAGGTACATGCAGGCTCTGTCCATATTAAGTAGATCAAACAAGTAGATTAACAAATGTTAATAGATCTTTTGACTGGGGCAATCCTGAATAGTTCCAAGCAATTTCAAAAGTTGTGTAATGTTTAGAGACCACTCTGAAAGGGCAATTATTCAGAGGCTTTATTGATTATGTTAGCCAAATAAGATATTTGAGGCAAAAAAAAATGGAAATATTATTAAGGATAGAAATATGTCATTTTGGAAAACTGAGATTGATGAAATCTGAGACTCTACTGATAATGAAAAGATTACCTTTGATCAGGGCAAGAGAGAGGGATGAAAAAGAACACGTTAGGTGTATTTCAAGAGAAGTCAGCCAGCAGAATTCAGTTTATGCCACCTGAATGGACAAATGATGGCCAAACCTCCTCATCATCATTCCCCTCCTCCTGCCCTCGGCCCCTTGTCAGTTCTCCCTTCATATCATTTACCTAACAGCCCAATTAGGAAATCAGTGAGTTATTCACTTTCCTCTGTCCCTCTCCTCCCCACTATCCAATCAGCCATAACTTCCTCAACACTAGCTCCCAAATGAGTCTCAAATCCATCCCTTTCCATCCATCACTGTCCATCCATGGGACTTCATTATCTCTCACAGGGATGCCGTTTCCAACCGTTCCCTCTCACTCCAGCTTTGCCCCTCTCCAATCGATGGCAGGCTCCTCTGCTAAATGCATGCTTGACAAAGCCATTTCTATCCTTAAACATCTCAAAGATTCCCCAGACATTATAAATTCAAACCACACAGAAAAGTTTCAGACATAAGAACTAAGGAATCCCAGTTTAAGAAACATTCCCGGTGAAGGTATATTGTACAAATCAGTTCATAAACAGGAGAGTAAACATGGGCAATAAAATTAAGTACCTGTATGCAAATCTAACTGGTATAGCATCTTACCAAAATCCAAGTTCTTCATCTCTCCACTGACATACAGCCAGGCAACATTTCCCATCCTCCTTTGCAGGTACCCAGTGTGTAGCCATGTAACTGAATACTAGCTGGTGGGATTTTGAGCAGCAGCAATGAGCACTGGTACCAAGCCTGTCTGCAAAAAGCTCCCACGTGGTCTCCTCAGGACTCTTTATGCTCCTCTAGACAATGGACTGGAGGGACACACAGGAAACCTTAGAATAAACTTGCTAAAGATGACAGAGTCTCTGATAACCCTGTTCCCTGAATGACCACATGGAGTAAGCTTGTTCTTTCAATCTGTTCATCCATCCAAGGCTGTTTTATAGGCAAGAAATATGTTCCTATTGTGTTTGAACCATTAAAGCTTTTAGGACTCATTTGATATAGCAAATAACCTATAGTAACTAATATGCATAGTCACCCAAAAGTTCCTAGATATATTTATATTAGTTTGTTTAGATTAGCATAAACATTAAAACATCAAGTTTCAGAAAATTTTATTGAAAATTCACAAAGCCAGGTATAAAACTATTGCTTTAGTATGCATGCCCTGAATTATCCGTGTAAGATAAATTCTAGCTGAAAGAGAGGCAACAAAGGGCCAGGTAATTTATTTGAATGCCTCCGGGGAGTTTCCTCAGCCTGGTTGTCACAGGCCAGGGAAGTCACGTGAAAGTAGACAGGAAGTGAGTTTTTAAAGAAGGTAGGGGGAGGCAGAGCTTAGATTTACAGCAGAGTGAGGATTGGCTAGCCTAAGGCACATTTTTCAGGTTGGGAGGGGGCAGCAGCCAGGGACTTTGGCAGGTCATCAGTGTCTGACGTGCTCCCCCTCCCCCCAGTGCCTTCAACCTTACATTTCAGCCTTTTGGTCATAATGGGTAATGAGTTGATCTGGCTACTTCTGGCTGACAAGGGGCATCATGGGGTGGGGGTGGAGGGGTTCGTAGCACGTAGTTACATTGCTCTGACTGCAAATATTTCACTCTGCTTTCTCTAGAGGCCCTTACTTCACTCTGTCCAAGTTCATGGTTTTTGTTTCATTTTCTTTTCTACAGATAGAGACTCTAGCTGCTGCCAGGGAAAAGGGGCGACGACCGCTCTGGCTGCTTCATGCTGAGAAGGGGCGCAGTAAAGGGTGCAGCTAGGTTTTTATCACTGGTCAGTTGAGAGGGCCTCAGAAAGTTGGCACTTTTATTCTGGAAGGATAAATTTGATGAGATTAAGAGTGTATGGCTGAATATGAGAACTAGAAATATGAAGAGTTTAATTGAGAATTATAGTTAGGTATTATGGGGAAACTAAAATTTTGAATTGAGTTTATATCTCAATGACTAGTATTAGGATTTAGTAGAGATAAGAGTGCATTACTGAAACAATACTTTTCTCTAAAATCACCCTTATTTTTATTACAAGTAGCCAGATTAAGAAAATAATTAACAGTTGGCTTGATTATTTGCATAAGTGCAGCAAGAAGAGCAATTGATTACATAGGCTCTTTTAAATGTGCTTTGCTGGAACTTTTTGTAAGGAATTTTAGATTGAACTTTTAAAGGCCTTTTGAGGACAGAAAGCCAAGTAAGACTTGCCATCAGGTTGTGCTTGCAGTACCTGTAGATTTGGGTGAATTCTTCTCTTCTTGAGGTTTCCAAGATATTCCTGAGGTTCCTGCACTTGCCAGGAAGTGACCTTCTTTACTCACCTGGTAAGGCTTCTGGGAACTTTGTAAGCAAGGTACTAGGTCAGTTCTTCTAAGGGGCTTTGTTGGCTTTATAAAGTCAATCTTAGTTCCTTTAAGTTGTCTGTTCATATCTGAGTTTATACACGTGTCTCTCAGGTATGATGTTCCAGTCAAAGCCTTGGTAATATAACTAGTGTTTTTAATTGGTCTTCTTACAAGGAAAGCAGATTCTTATTGAACTTGTGCAAATAAACACACTGCCATGAAATATAAAAATAGTCACTGATAGTTTTTTAAATTCTGGAGGGATCAAGTAGAAAGATAAAGTTTCAATTCTGCTTATAAAGGCAGTCATTTACTAAACTGTTGTCAGCTTAAGAGAAAAAGCTTAAAACACTTTATCAACAACATTTGAAACAAAAAGTCACAAAATTATCTTTAGTTTACTTAACTTTATGTAACTAATACTTGTTCTGTTGAAATTTAGTTCTTTACTGGTTTAGGAGTAATAAAACAGTGACTATAAATGACAAAAGACTTACAAATGACAATGGTTAAAGATCTGATGAGAGCTTACTGTAAGACAGTTGTCATAAGGAAATTTGGATATTTCTGTAACACAAAACATTCAGTAATAAAGTTTAGCATTATTCTCTGTGATAGTGCCTTTTAGGTAATTAAGCAGGTAAATAAGCCAAATTAGCTAAATATTTTCCTCAATGAGAAGAAATTTTTCTGACATGTTCTAGGGACCCTTTGGAAAATATCAGAGTGAACTAGAGGTAAAAAGCACTTTTTGAATTTGATTTAGGGAAGCTGTTAAAAGTTTTAAGGCACTTGCTTAAATGGGATAATAGATTGCTATGAAGCAATACTTATCTATTTACCCAGAATGACAATAAAACACCTCAAAGGCAAATAAAGAAGGTTACACAGTTGTTAGCAAACTTTAGCTTTTAGTCCTTTTAATATTAAGATCTTATTTTCTTAAATATTCTGACAACTCATTGAGACTTTAAGCTTGAGAAAGTGCTTTGATTAAACAATTAGAGAACTCATTGCAATTTTTTAATATTAAGAGCAGATTAACAGTTAAGAAAACTTTGTCTTTTTAACTGAAAACAAAATTTTAATTTTTCTGTGTACTCAATACTGAGATTTATTTGCTACTGCAGGACAACTGCATGATTGAGAATGTAGGACTTTAAGATGGCGGCCACACGTGTGAAGACAAAGGACTTAAAGATGGTGGTGGAGAGAGGGGGAGGGGATTGTGAGCTGAGGGAGGCGGGTGACTGAGGTTTTCTGGTGGATCTGAAAAGGAAGGACTGGGCAGAGTAAGTGGCTGACTTTAACTGGAGATTGGGCCAGGAGAACCTGAGTCATTGAATACTTAACATAAAGGTCTGGGTGGGAGCGCAAAATCCAAAAAGCCTGCACATATGGGATTTCACTCTACTCTCCATTCTAGTGGCAATAATTAGTTAAGTTGGTGAGGAGGCCAAAACTGAAAGTTCCCTCAGGGGGCCAGTGAGATTGATTGTCCAAGGGATACTGAGGCCCAGCCTCAGAGCAAGGAAAGACTAGCTTCTGTTTGCAAATTTCCTGGGACAAACATAGAGTAGCCGAATTAGAAATGAGACACCGCAGCAGGGTCTGAGCCTCTGCTTCTGAGGGCTGGTTCCCCATGTCTGCACCACTTCCCAACTAATCCCACTGAGAGGAGCACCCAGCATCCCAAGCGCACCAAGCCAGGGGAGACGGCCTGGGAGCCTGGGTGAGGGATGTCTCCCCTACTGCAGGCAAGGGGCGGGTATCCCAGATACTCGCAACAGATGGGCTGAATACCCAGACCTGGACATACGCACGATTTCTAATGGACCAGGTGAAACGGAGTTAGGAAGGGAAGCAGACCGGGAGAAACTGAGGGACTCACCAGAAAATAGTCCACACAGCGGAGAGCAGGCTGAAGTCCTGGGTCAGGGAAGGAGGGGGCAGGGCTGCCGATGGCCGGTCAGGGCCCTGTGCTCATGCTCCTTCCTGGGATTTCGGCACCAAATGTAAGGTAAATTCTAGCCAAAATAAGCAGGCAAAGAGAGGCAACAAAGGGCCAGGCAGTTTATTTGGTTGCCTCCGGGCAAGGTTCCACAGCCTGGTTGTCACAGGCCAGAGAAGTCACGTGAAAGTAGACAGGCAGTGAGTTTTTAAAGAAGGTAGGGGGAGGCAGAGCTTAGATTTACAGCGGAGTGAGGATTGGCTAGCCTAAGGCACATTTTTCAGGTTGGGAGGGGGCAGCAGCCAGGGACTTTGGCAGGTCATCAGTGTCTGATGTGCTCCCCCTCCCCCCAGTGCCTTCAACCTTACAATCTGCCCAGGCCCCTCATCATACACTCCATATTCCTGTCAAAACAAATTGCTTTCAAGAAAATGCTATTTCCCTGGCTATAATATCCTTTCCCATCTCCACTGATTGCCTAAAAAGTTGATGGCCCAACAGCAAATGTTGGCAAGGTTGTAGAGAAAGGGGAACCCTCCTACACTGTTGGAGGGAATGTAAATTAGTTCAACCACTGTGGAAAGCAGTATGGAGGTTCCTCAAAATGCTTAAAATAGAAATACCATTTGACCCAGGAATTCCACTTCTAGGAATTTACCCTAAGAATGCAGCAGCCCAGTTTGAAAAAGACAGATGCACCCCTATGTTTATCACAGCACTATTTACAATAGCCAAGAAATGGAAGCAACCTAAATGTCCATCAGTAGATGAATGGATAAAGAAGATGTGGTACATATACACAATGGAATATTATTCAGCCATAAGAAGAAAACAAATCCTACCATTTGCAACAACATGGATGGAGCTAGAGGGTATTATGCTCAGTGAAATAAGCCAGGTGGAGAAAGACAAGTACCAAATGATTTCACTCATATATGGAGTATAAGAACAAAGAAAAACTGAAGGAACAAAACAGCAGCAGAATCACAGAACCCACAAATGGACAAACAGTTACCAAAGGGAAAAGGACTGGGGAGGATGGGTGGGAAAGGAGGGATAAGGGTGGGGAATAAGAAAGGGGGCATTACAATTAGCATGTATAATGTGGGGGGTACAGGGCAGGCTCTACAACACAGAGAAGACAAGTAGTGATTTTACAGCATCTTACTATGCTGATGGACAGTGACTGTGAAGGGGTATGTGGGGGGGGACTTGATGAAGGGGGGAGTCTAGTAAACACAGTGTTCTTCTTGTAATTGTAGATTAATGATATCAAAATTTCAAAAAACAAAAAAAAAAAGTTGATGGTTATCCTGCCTGTCTCCATATTCCTCATCTAAGAAGATTTAAGTGGTCTTTCTTCTGCAAAAGTGTTTTTGTGGGCTCACATCAGTAACTCATAGCCCTTTCAATCTTATTCCTAGCACGCATACCTCATTTAATGGAACTGTCCAGGTTGGTCTCATGGCCTCATTTAACTTCCAAACAATATTGGGAAGTAGTGTAGCTGTTTTATATTGTTGCCATAACAGATTACCAGATTAAAACAAGAGTTTTAAGATAATACCTATTATCTTCTTACAGTTCTGTAGGTCAGAAGTCCTAGATGGCTTTCGTGAGGCTAAAATCAAGATGCCTTCAGAGCTGCATTCCTTTCTAGAAGCTCCGATGGAAAATCTGTTTGCTTCCTTGCTCAAAATGTTGGCAGAATTCATTTCCATGCCGTGGCACATCCAAGATGCCAGACCCCATATCCTCATGTGTCAGATGAGGGCCATTTCCAACTTCTCTGGGCGGCCGGCAATCCTTGGCTAGTGACCCCCTGCCTCCATCTTCCAAGCCAGCAACAGTGATTCGAGTTCCTCTCATGATTCAAATCTCTTCTGCTTATCCTTCCATCTCTCCAATGGACTCCTCTGCCTTCTGCTCCCAGTTTTAGGGGTCCACTTGATCACATTGGAACTATCCAGATAATCCAGGATAATCTTATTTGTAGGTCACTCGATTGGCAAACAATTCCATCTGCTACCTGAATTCCCTTTGCCACATAGTATAACATAATCAAGGCCTGACACCAGGGAGTGAAGATTATGGGGGTCAAACTCCTACCTAAAATAAGTAGGTATTAATGTCACAAAGAGAGAACTGAGGCAGCAAGAATAGTAGTTGGAAGAAAATCTAGGAATATGTTTTTTGGACCTAGGTTTCCCTAGATCAATGCACCATGTAATAAAACTCTAATTAGAGGAAAAAATTAATGAAATCTTTGTTTTTATTAAGGTATGATTGATATACACTCTTATGAAGGTTTCACATGAAAAAACAATGTGGTTACTACATTTACCCATATTATCAAGTACCCACCCATACCCCAGTGCAGTCACTGTCCATCAGTGCAGCAAGATGCCACAGATCCACTATGTGCCTTCTCTGTGCTACACTGTTCTCCCCGTGATCCCCCCACACCATGTGGACTAATCATAATACCCCTAAATCCCCTTCTCCCTCCCTCCCCACCCACCATCTCACACCCCTCCCCTTTGGTAACCACTAGTTCATTCTTGGAGTCTGAGTCTGCTGCCATTTTGTCCCTTCAGTTTTGCTTCATTGTTATACTCCACAAATGAGGGAAGTCATTTGGCATTTGTCTTTCTCTGCCTGGCTTATTTCACTGAGCATAATGTTCTCCAGCTCCATCCATGTTGTTGCAAATGGTAGGATTTGCTTCTTTCTTATGGCCGAATAGTATTCCATTGTGTACCACACTTTCTTTATCCATTCATCTACTGATGGACACTTAGGTTGCTTCCATATCTTGGCTATTGTAAAAAGTGCTGTGATAAACATAGGGGTGCATATGTCTTTATAAATGAACTATTATAGACCTAAAATTGTAAATAATCCTATTGCAATGCCACAATGATGTAACTTTTGGTCTCAGTATATTTATCTGATTATAGCAGTCTGGACACATTTAGAGGTAACAGAAGATCACAACATTAGCCACAGAAAATGGACTTGTGCCACCCCTCTAGGACAGAACACACAGCCAGAACCCTTTATTTTTGCTTGATTTGACCTTGCTGTATCTGTTGGGACCTATAGATGAGAAATCTCTTCTCTGATCAGAAAAAGCATAACTCAGCAACAAGGGGACCTACTGGATACCTTTACAAGATGCCATTTCTCTTCTTCTCAAAGAGTATGCTCTGAAACTGGCTGTCCTTGTGGGGTAGCAGGGTGCAGTCCTGTGTGCTGGAGGGGGTGGCAAAGGCAAGCTTGGAGTTCACCTGGAATTAGTTATGTGTATGTTCCTACTCATAAGACACAAGTCACAGATCTTAAATGCATTTGTTCTTGGAACCCTTTTGCATTGCTGTTGGAAATGTAAAATGGTGCCACTGCTATGGAGAATAGTACAAAGGTTCCTTAAAAAATTAAAAATAGAATTTCCATGAGACCCAGCAATCCTACTTCTAGGTATTTATCCAAGAGAAGTAAAAGCAGGATCTCATAGAGATATTTGCACACCAATGTTCACTGAAGCACTATTCACAATAGCCAAGAGGTGAGAGTGACCCAGTGGCCATTAAAAGATGAATGGATAAAGAAAATGTGGTACATACATACAATGGAATACCATTCAGCTATAAGAAAGATGGAAATTCTGACACATGCTACACCATGGATGAAACTTGAGGGCATTATGCTGAAATACGCCAGTTACAAAAAGACAAATACTGTATCATTTCATTTCTATGAGGTGTCTAATGTAGTCAAACTCATACAAACAGGAAGTAGAATGGTGGTGGCCAGGGACTAGGGGAAGAAAGAAATGGAGAGTTGTCTAATTTTGAATCTCAGTTTTGCAGTACGAAAATGTTCTTGACATAAGTCACACAGCACTGTGAATATGGTTAACACTACCGAAATACACACTTAAGAACAATTAAGCAGTGTACATTTGTCATGTAATTTTTACCATAATAAAAAAAAGAAATACAATGGCTCTTCATTATGCAAATTTACTTTGCCTCCTCAGACTTCAGCTGAAATCACCCAATGGTTCTACAAAAGAATGACAGCTGGTCTATTCAGTGAATCTAGCATTCTCTATTTTGAATACAAATTTCTAGAATATAAGTTTCCCTGAACACCACATCTGTTACTGGGAATGTACCAGGTGTCCCATATGGAAAGGAAAGAATGAGCAAACTAACAAATGAGTGATTTGTGAAAAAATAAAATCTATCTAAAGAAAGTAAAATCTGTAATATACATGGACTGGGCCAGATTTAACTAAGAGTTAAAGGTACTCTGAGTCTTTGGGACTGAATGACTGAAACAGTAGTATTCTTAGCTGCAATAGTGACAAGAACTAGTCTAGAAACCAGAACACCAAAAACTTTCTTCTTTCTCCAAATAATCTTCTAGACCTCAAGACAGACTATAGAAGATCTAATGTAATCCAGATGTGTGTAAATAGTGACTACTTAAGCAGTCCTGGCTGATCAATTGACTCTGCTTTTCCTAAACACAGGTTAATATTAATTAAATATTTTTAGGTAGAGGCTTATCTGTGACTCCATATTTAGACTGCCAGAGACCATGTCTGCTGTACATCAAGGACTTTAATGTGTCTTTGCTGACTAAGCCTTTTAAATGAAGTTACTTCTTTTTTTGTTTTCACTTATTTCTGAAGTACATCCTCACCTTTACCATACTTCCCATGAGTATGAGGTTAGCATGAAGGGCTTGGCTTCTTAAAAGCAGTAATGCATTCAAGGACCAGTCTGCGTGCGTGCCCCGGAGCCATCTGAACAGCCTCAGCACAGGGCAGCGCCTGCCACTGCTCTCCTCAGCCACGCCTGCGTGAGCGCCTCATCTGCTGCGCTCCGTGGGCCTGGAAGGTCATGGCTATGGACAGCGTTTAGCAAAGGTGGTGACAAATTCAGCCTGGAGAGTAACAGAATGGGGCAATTCTACATCTCACCTCAGGGGAATAAAACCAGGGTACTTCTCCTCCAGAGAGAACCAAGAACTCTGTGTTTGTAAGATGACTGTACCTCCGACTTTCTTGTGTGTATGCGTGTGTGTGAGAGACTGGGTGGAAGGAGAACTCCACAGCAGGGGCTATCCAAAAGGTCCTCAAACCTTAAAACTGACTTATACACTCATGGATAATACCATGATAAATAAAATAAATAAAAAGAAAACAAAACATTTTCTGTGTTTGCCTTTTAAGAGGCTTGCACTTTAAGAGGTTTGCATTTTAAGATTCCTCCTTTTACCACCTGCAGATTTCCAAACCAATTGAGATACTGGTGTCAGGGACAGAGTAAAACGTCAGCCTCATTCCTAATAAAGTTGTAACTGGAGAATGTAGCTTTGGTATGTTAGCAGTCAGCTTTCAAATACCACACCTCTAAATCAGGTGGACTTCCCCGCCCAGGCAGCAGTCACCCTGGCCAATCTGGAGTGGAGCAAAGCACGTGCCCCCTACTGGCTGGCTCAGCCCTGGAAAAGAAAGGATGGAGGGAGGCTGAGCTGTGCAAGTCAGGGATCAGGGACCTTCCCCACTCCACCGCATGTTGAGAAAGAATAGAGGGAGAAGCTAGAGGCAAGCAAGGCTTAGGAAAATTCCTCCTCTGAAAACTAGAGGAGGGTGAAAAAAGGTTTCCCTCTAACACCCTGCTTGCCAAATAAAGGGGATTTCCTGGGAAATGAGTGATCCATTAACCAGGGTGAAGGAAATGTGATGGGAGTCTTTAAATGAAATAGAGTGAGGAGCTGGGGGAGGGAGGGAGAGACACAGATTGAGAGAGTTTTTATAAGTGCATACACCCTTAGTTGTATACACTCTATGTACTATATACTCTTTATACTGTATACTGTATATGCATATACTATATTAAAGGTGGGCAGGCTTTTCTCCAGTGGTGCAGTGGATATTTTTCTGGAGTCAGCATAGATCTAAGCAACCACATTGTTCTTTGCCCACCTTCAGGTAACAGGCAGAGGAAGCGGAAATGCTGTGGTCACTCGGTATTTGAAATTGTGTTCTTAAGTCATCTAATTGTTTACCATTCACTGAGTGCCCCCAGTAGAGTGGAAGCTGTGTGAGCTCAGCGACTCTGTCTTGCTCACCACTGAATCACCAGGGCCTAGAACAGTGCCTGGTTCTATAACTGTTGGCAAATAATTGTTGAAGAAACAAGAGTAAGGCAATAGTCACAAATCAAGGCAGCTCCTAATTTAAAAAAGCAAAACACAACAAAAACTTTATCCTATGTCATCAATAAATCTTTGAAACAACAGTGCTTTATTTTCATTGGTCGCTTAATTTTGTCAGCTTGTTTTACTGGCCAAAGTTCACTGGAAGCACTTTTGAACTTTAATGCTATCTGGTGACTGGGATATAAGAAACACAGGCTTTTATTTCTTCCTTATTGTCTAACATTTCAGGGGGGGGAACAATATCCATCTCTCACTGCTGTATTGTACTCATCTCTCAAATGTGTTAGTATGATAATACCCTCTCTGAAATATTTTGCCAACTTACCCTTTGAAGTAGAGCCCTGACAACCAAGTCATAAGCAGCATCTAATGCCACAGACTTTCATTTCGTTCTGTGCTAGTAATGGAGGCAGTCACCCCAGTGCCCAATCCTCAATATTTAAGTTTATTGGGTCATCTTTAAAACTAAATGTTTCTAATATTTTTTCTTACACTTCTATCCCCAGTAAAGTATGGAAAAACAAAGAAAGAAAATAAAAAAGCAAAAGAATGTCAAAAGCAAAAACATAGTCAATCTTTTTTAAAATGCCGCAATGTCAAATAATTTATTACAAAGCAATGTTGACATTTAAAAAAGTAGATAAAATGCAATAACTTATTTTGCTGTATTATCTATAAGCTCTCTTGACTTATTCATATTTCAAATGTCAAACACATTAGGCAGATTCCTCCAAAGTAGAAAGAACAAAATGCTCTTTTAACCTAGTGAGCACTGTGGTTGTGCATTTAGTATAATTTTGAGCAAATACCAACATTGCCTCTCTTTCTTTCAGTTTAACTCAAATTTATGACCAGGTCAACAGTTTGTTATAGTCTCAGTATCTTTGCATATAGGAAAATTATGCATACTCTGCAGACACAAACAGGCAGAGTAAGAATAATAAGTGTGGACAGAGAGAAATACATAGCTTTTTTTGTCTTACATTAAGAAAAAAAACCACAAGTACTGTTTTCTATTAAATAATTCTTAATCTTTATGATACAGTTAAAAACCTAGAAGAAAAACAGGAGAACAGTAAATATGTTCCCCCTTCTAACTCTAGCACTTGAATCATTTTCCTCTTTTCCACCCCTTTCCTTGCCATCATTTTCAGAAATCCAATCTGGACCGAGACGATTCATCTTCCAAGTTGACTGACAGTCACAGAACCTTCTTAACGTTAATTACTTCCACTCCACTCTAACTACCCACTAGCGCTGAGGCATCTTTGACTTCAGTATCATTTAAATAATTGCAACTTTACCTGATTAGCCCACCTTCTTTCCTACTTTATGAACTTGGTTTTCTATTCACTGAAAGCTCTTGACTACCACTCTCAATCATCCCATCAGCCGTCTTCTGGCACCTCTGGCTTCCATCCCAACCAACTCTAACATTGCTTTTGCAGGGCCCTAGATTATCTCATTCCCATAGTCTTCTACCAGTTGCATTCTGTCGGCCTCTATTCAAGACAAATGCCTTTTGCTTCTTGATTCTGCATCGCTGAGAGGAGCTAGATAACATGGTAAATGAATATGTTTCTGTGCATGTAAATTCATGTTCTCCAATGCTGTATGAACCATTCTACCATGCCCCCAAAACTCTGCTGCAATTGACCTGCCACTCCTCTTTGCAGCTTCCTCCATGTGCTCATCTCTTTCAAACTGTTAACTGGGGCATGTGTGCTCTTTAAATGCTCACAGCACCTGGGAGCCGGCCTCTGCATTAGGGTCAGTTCCACAAGGCCACTTCTCCTCCCCTTCAGTGGGTGGCTATTATCAATGTGTCAATACCTTTCTCTTCCACTTTGCAAGGGAAGCTCTAGATTTAACAATCTAGTTCAGACCTCACTACCTCCCTTCCCTAGACTATTATAATGGCACCCTAACCGTCCTCAGCCCCTCCGGTTTCTCCTCCAGTCCATCTCACACATTGCCAAAACATTAAACTTCCTAAGGAACACTTTCAGCATATCACCTCTTACCTCAAAATGTTTTTGTGGTTTCCTATTGTCAAAGGAAACTGGCATCAGCAGGCTTTTTTGGGCTTCTCTTTGTAAGCCTGACCATGTCCTGCAGTGACCTGCAAGGCTTGGGTACTAATCAGAGGTTAATGCACTGTAGAGTCAATGAATTCCTATGAAATTCTATTTTGAAGTTTGGTAGCTTATTTAATTAACTGATAGATAGATGTTATTGCCCCTATTTTAAAGTTAAGGAAACATGCAGGATAGCTAAGAAGTCCCACAGGGTCATATACATGTGTGCAGCTAGAGTTCCCACTGAGAGATGTCTGGCACCCAACTTTTTCAAATACTGTTTTTCTATCACCAACCTTTGGAATCTCCCTGTGTCTGTAAAGGAAAAATACACATACACACACACACACACACACACACACACACAGAAATTTTTTTAAATTTAAAATCTGATTTTAAAATACATAGATTGTATTGCTAAGAAAGGAAAATGTAGTCAAGAGAAAAATACAGCATTTTCAATGTTTTCCACTTTATGGTGTCTTCAAGGCAAAAATGGTCTTTCTTGATATCCACCTGATCTCTTCCTAGAGAAGTAGAGTTAAAGGAAAAGGGAGGAAATAAATGGCCCCTGTGGCTCTCTCTCAATACTCCACCATGCAACAGCACAAGAAACCCCAGATGAGCAGCCGGCAGAGTCGGTGGCCCCGCAGACAGCGCCCTTCATCCACACCCTACTTTGCCGTGTGCAACCTTGGTAAGCTGACTGCAAGGGAGAGCTCATCCTCTTTGTCTGCTGTAAATCTGCCAGTATAAGTCATGCAGAGGCATCTCACCACTAATGGATGTGTTGTTAGCACTCCTTATGCTAGAAATTATGAAGATTAATACCTACTAGATTATTATTATTATAAAATTATGGAACTGCCAGCTTCTTTTCAGTTTATCTACCCAAGGACTTTACTCTCAGAGAAAATAAAGGTCAAGCTTGGAAGTGATGACTGGTTCAGAAAGATAAGTATTGCTGGGGGCTACCTTGGTGAGCATGGAGATGAATTGGGAGAGCCTATGCAAATATTTCCTTTTCATCTTAAAATCTGAGCTTAGACTGTAAATAAATTTGGGTCTAGTCACTGACCCATAAGACACAATGCAGAAGTTTAGTACCCATAAATATGTCATTAAATAACATTTTATTCATTTTTCTACAACTACCTCTATTTAGGTAGCAGTGATTAAGAGTTGGCTAGAATTCTTAATGCTCACATCTTTATTTTTGCTCCTCTTATCATATACTGAGAGAGAATACTGTCTTTAATTGGAAATGTGTTGCTAACAATTCACAGTCCTTAAGAAGGCATATATGAAGACCATAAAAATTCTCTTGATAATAGTTGAGTTTGACTTCCCTTAGATAAGTGTTGATTTCTTTTTTTAACAATTATAATACCAGAGAGATGAGTCAGTCCTCTATAATATTTGAAGTGAAAAGTGAGTACCAGTGAAATTAATGGATTTTTTAAATGTATTTGTAATCTGCTAAAGATTTTTGTATCTTTACAGTTCTATATCTTCTAAATTCTGTATTTGTCAAAAAAACTGAAAGTTGTAAGCAATATTATATGCCAAAGGATCTCATATTCCACCTCCCATGGTCATATGAGAACTAGTTGACTGATAGATTAATAAGCAACATCTGTTTAAATAAACAGTACACCTAAAGTAACTTTGTCATGTATACATTTCATTTGATAAGAAAGTCTGAGCATTCACTAGCTTTAAAGCATACTTCAATTTGTTTAAACTTCGAGTAGCCACTTACACATATAACTAAAACAAGTAATAATATACCTATATTTGTAGTGATTTTCATGATCGGCTTTTCAAAAATACTAGTTAAATAATTGACTTTTTATGATAACATCTTGGTTCAATTCAAATTTTACTGCTAAAAATAAATGGCTTATTTGATGCAACTGCTTATAAATCATATTTTTCTTCTATTCCAATACCTGTTATCTATATATTTTGTATAAAGGTATCCATTGTTCTTTGAAAGGAAAAAGATTATAATGATCAAAAGGTTTCTATGTATTAAGGAACACTGACTGATGTACATTTATGCTTTCACCAGCTGATTTGTATGCATATCAAGGGACAATGGTGCTGGTTCTCAAATCTATTTATACATATTTGTTATATTTGTTACAGTCATTTTGTAAATTAATAAAATATCTCATAAGCCATGAATTATGAGGGTGAAAAGAGAGTTGTTCCTAATGAAACTATATTGAATGCATTGGAAAAGCTGAATGAAAGCAAGACATTAAAAAATGTTTAGTTTGGTGTGGGCAAGACCATTCTCAAAGTTTGGATCAAAAAACCATAAAAATGAAAAAGCATTCTCTGCTAAATTCAGTTTGTTTTCAAAAGTACATAGGTGGCTATTCATCTTTTAAAAAATTGAAACTGTAAGTCATGGATTTCAACGGCATAGATTTCAATTGCGTAATCAAAGATTTCAATTTTAGAACATTGAAACTGTAAATAACATATTTCAATTGCATAACGAGGAACTAAGACCTACAGGGCCATATTCCAAGTAATAGCCTTGGCAATTTATAATTAAAAGATTATAAACAAATATCCTTTAATGTTTAAAGTCAAAATAAAATGTGTAAGATATATGTGTGCGTATCTTTATTTTAATTCTCCACCTCAGCCTGATTTTTCTGTTAATCAAGTATTCATCCTTATCACACATCTTCTATTTTAATATAAAATATATGAAAGCTTCTGTTTTCTCCATGAAGTAAAGGGCAGTGCTGCCTCAGAAGAGCAGTGGGGAGAGGTGTTGAAGGTTTGGAGAATAAGGTAGGAGTTGTATATTTAAACACTCAGGACTGCAAGAAAGAGCTCCTGGGAAAGCTGGTGAGCATTAATTTACAGTAATATCAGCCTGCTTAGAGGATTTTCTCCAGCATCCCTCTACTACTGGGACACAGACAATGGGTATGTGGGTGGCTGAGCTTAAGACGAAAGTTAAGGTTCTACCAGGAGCAGAACAAAGCAGAGGAAGGCGACAGAGGTGACAATATTTGTAAAAGGGTGGTCATAATAATGAATCATAGAATGTATGCTAAACAAAGAAGAAGGGCAAGAGGGGGCCATGAACAGAAAGTTGTGGGATTAATGGATTCAAATTTGCAAGGAGGATAAAAGTTGTTGCTGCAAGAGTATTTAAACATTTGAGCTGAAATGGTAACAAGCTATGACTGGGAGGTTTCAAGCTGAGATTTTAGAGCTGGTACAATTTCTAGTGGTGATACAGAGCCAGACGTGACTGTGGGAGTGTGCAGATGAGGTACACTTAGCACGAGGTGGTTGGAAATGCCATGGTCTTGTAACTGAGTGAAAATATTGGCATCTCTGCCTTCATATTGTCTCTGTCTCCTTTGCTGCCTTAATCTTGGGGCCAAAAAGCTTCTATTCAGCCCTGCAGCCCTGCATGTTAACTATCAAAACGAATTTTGCTCATGACAATATTGATGCAAATAGCCCCTTACCCACAACTCGCCTCCCCAGGAAGACAAAGAAATATGTACAAAAATGATGATGGGATTGTAAAGGACTTAGGGGAATATCATGGCAAAACTCATGTCAACAAAATGACTGGAGTCAACTACCCAAGAATGAGGATTTGCACCTCCCTCCTCAGACCCTTGCTGACATCCAGATGCCTGCGGTCCATTGTCACCTTCTTGTTCGCTTGTTTCTCTCCTGTTACCCCTTGAAATAAAAAAGCTTGAAATCAACTGTGAATTAAGATGGTTCTTTAATACATGAGTCTACCATCTTCCCCATCTGCTGGCTTTCCAAATTAAGTGGCTTTCCTTGCCCCAACACCTTGTCTCTCGACTTATTGGCATGTCCTGTGGAAAGTGTCATGAGCTTGGATGTAGTAACAGTCTAG
Organism: Manis pentadactyla; assembly: GCF_030020395.1. Lineage (NCBI taxonomy): Eukaryota > Metazoa > Chordata > Mammalia > Pholidota > Manidae > Manis > Manis pentadactyla. The sequence goes on along the minus strand of NC_080021.1, from coordinate 81,104,336 downwards.
GAACTGAAAAGCTAAAACGTGAAGGTGTTGTTATGGATGTAAAGTCATTGAAGACAATGGCAAAGGTGTGGTGGGGAAAGAAGGCCACCATCAAGAGATTAAGGTGTTCAACAAGTGAAGTCATGTGGATTCAATGTTGGTTGTTACAATGGAGGGGAAATTTATACTTGTGAATGATGTGAGTTTCAAAGAAGCAGCATTGTTTTTATCTTATGTCACTTTATTTTTTTCAAATGAAAGAGAACTAATGGTCTGGGAAGACATTGTTGGGGGTGGTGGAGGTGGGCAGGGACAACATCTAAGGCAACTGGGATGTAAGAAAAGAGAATCAACCCATTTTGAGAGGCCTAGGGGACATGTTATCAAAAAGGAGCTGGCTTGCAGGCAAAAAGTTTATGGAAAATTTCCCAGAAGATGAAAAAGATGCTGAAACTGTTGAGGACAAGGGGACATTTACTAATTGTTAAGTGATGGTTACTTGTTCAAGACCAAAAAGCTAATAAGTAGCTCTTCCAGAATTCAAACCCAAGTGTGTCTGACTCCCAAGCTGGGTCATTCTTCTTATCAGAGTGAAAATTCACCAGATAGGTGAATTGGATTTTGAATGTGGGGAAATACATTTTCAAAATTCTTTTACTCATCTCTTTTATTCTTGAAATTTCCAGAACATTAGGATTGTTACAGTGGCATTATATCTAAAAAAAAAGAAAAGAGAATAGTTATGCAGTCCCAGAAAATACAGAGTTCAGGAGCTCCACTTAGCCTCAGAAACTTGATGTGAAAATAATAACTCAGGTGAACCTTTGGAGCTGGCAGAGATAGCATATCAATCAAGGCAGCAATGTTATTTTAGAAGCTTAAGACGCACTTTTTATAAACAGTTCTTACACTGGAATACTTCCCAAAAAATACTATTCAGAATGAAAATGACAACAGGAAGACCAAATTTTCATCAAAGCTGATTATTCTGGCAGAAAGAATGTGCAAAATATCTTACAAACATGTGCCAATGCTTCATGCATATCATTTAGTATTAATTTTCTTAAATACTGCAATTGATGAAACATTTTCTGCAGTGGAACATTCTATCCCCAAATCCCTCTAAACGAAATTATATCATTCAAGGTCTAATATTCTGACTGAATTCTTACCTCTTCACTGTGAATAATGATAAAGTACAAGGCCAAAGGGAAATAAGAACTGGATGTGGGCTATATTTATTTAACTCTATAACATTTTGATCATAAAAGCAACATAAAAATGTGAGGAATTAGTCTTACATCTAATCCAGACTGGAAAATTCCTGTAACATAAAATGATTAGATGTTTCCCAGAGCAGTGGGCCCCTATAGTCCTTTTTACCCCAATCAATTTAGAAAAAAATACAATGATGCTTTTTTTCTGCCAGCAGATATAAGTCCTGTTACCTTCTGATCCATAATCTGCTTTTTCCCAGTGATCCGTGTTGTCTTTATTCTCCTAAGGTAATATCCAAGGACAGTTTTCCCACCACCAGTTTTCAAGGTTCACTGGCCACCAACTGTTTTATCTGCCCAGTACCCTCATGCCTTTTTCTTGAACCTCTACTGATCCCTTGCACCCAATCACATAGTGTGTGAAGCAGAAAAAAACACATGACAATGTCACTGTGGCTGCTCTTGATTGGTCCAGGGTTGGACACCTGACTCAAGTCAAAACAATCAGAGTCCTCCAGGGATTTCAGATCTGCTTGGCTATGTAAAGTTCACATGCTCTCACCACTGTGTTTACTTCCATAGAACATCAAAGAAGTGAAGGGAGGTGATCTGCAGGACAAGAGAGATGAAAAAGCATATAAATGTGTTCCCCACAATGCTGCTGCTTAGAAAAGCAGAGATGAATATGTACAGCAAGCCCTCATGTCTTCCTGTGCCAATTGTTCATATAATCCATCTGCTTTCCTGTCCAAGGTTTCTGTGAGACACCTTAGCATCTTTCTGTCTTTATATAACACTGCTACCCAATTTCGCTGAAGCCTCTACACCTTGGAATTTTGCTCTCAAAGCAAACAAAATACTAGGTATTCAAGAAGTTGTTGCTTTTATAATTTCTCTAAGACATGACTAGGAATACATAGTTTTGATGCAGAAAGCATTAAAAGAATGCCCCCATTTTCTGTATGAACAAGTACTTCAAAAGTGTCTCAACCACAACCCTCTGAGTAACAATAATAATAATGAGTTAATGTTCATGAAGTTCTATTCAAAGCACTGTAGATGTAGGTCACAGTCATCACTACTTGCAATCTTCATACGGTCCTTAGAAGGAAAATGAAGCTCAGAGAAGACAGACATTGCCCACCCACGTTCACCTTTAAGGAAGGATTTATCTCAGCTGTTGGAATTGCCAGCAGACCCTTCAGGGCAAGCCTCACCTGCAGAGGGCTGCCTCCCTGGAGATCATACCCCTCCCAGTTTGTAGCTCGTATCCTATGACTGAGGGATGATAGAAGGCCCAACATCAGTCTGCAGGAGCATTCTAGCTCTGAGGGTTCCCAGTGGGATGGCTGAGGCTATCAGGCATAACTTGCAGCTTGATTTCTCCTTTTTCCAGTCCTGGTCATTCCTCTCCTTTCCACAGCTCTTCATCCCACCAGTGATCCCTAATAAATACGTGAAGGCCAACATCTGTCTCAGAGGCTGCTTCCTGGAAAACCCAGTCTTGAGTGATTGGATTGTCCAAGTTTCTCCAACCCACAAGAGCCAAGCTAAGATTTATATTAGTCTTTCTAACCTGAAGCACCTATGCATTTCTCCTCTGTGCTAGCTACAATGTATACCAGTGCAGATTTATTGAGATGCCACTGAATCATAGCTATTTAGTTCACCATGCTTACTTTGCCAATAGAAATACAGTCTGTCCCCAATTATCCCAGAAAGAATGCTCTTTGAAGTTTGTAAAAATAAAACTATTCCTTCCTTACTAAAACTATCTCTATAAATACGTAAAAACCAAAATTAGAAAGTGAAAGGCTTGTTCTGTAATAATTCCCATTGACTGCAAAAAGACTAATTCATTTGTGAAAAGAAATGGTTTTCTACAGTTTCATTATTGCTGCAAAATACATCTATGTGTGATATAATCTAGTCTGATCTCGATTCTAAATAAAATTTATTATCAACATTTTGCCATAAATTACCTCCTTATTAATGCTGAAAAATTCCGATCCTAAAACTGATGAGAAAAAAGCATGAAAGCAGATAAAAATGTCAGAATTTCCCTCTCATGATCTGGATTCTTTTCCTATTAATGACTGTGGACAAAATGAGAGTTCCTGTAGCCAGGATTCTCACCAGGCCCTGGTTGACTAGCTCACTGCACACCTGTGAGCAATTTGACTCTATATAAAAGTTCCACCCAGTGCTCTGGGTGTGACACAGTGGCAGGGCTGCAAGGCTGCAGGAGAGCAGAGCAGAGGCTGGAGTGGTGGCAGCACCGAGGACAGAGGAGGCCCAGAGGATGGCTGTGTGGGATGGCTGTGCAGAGAGGTCCAGCAGACAGCTGTGCAGACAGAGGGGCCCAGTGGACAGCTGTGTGGACAAAGGGGCCCAGAGGCAGAGGCCAGCTTGTTGTGTACAGACTTGCTCTGAGTGAATGGGATTCTAGTGACTGACCTGCCACCTGGAAATAAAGTTGGGCATAACCCTTTCACCCCAAAGAGCGTTCTGCTGTCAATTTCTTTGGTCACACTGAATCCATAGGGAACTTGCCTGGAGGTTGAAACCCATTGGCAAGACAATGAGGAATTTGTATTAAGCTTTCTAGAGTAAATTCATAAACCACCCACTCACCCCATCTTCAACCCTTAAGATTGAATGGCTGTTTTCTATGTACAATGATCACAGAAAACCCTTTCCAAAAACTTGACCCAGTTAGAGAAAAAAATAAAATAAAATGATTTCAAAGGCTCTTCTGGGTTTTTTTCCAACAAAGTGATGGGCTTTAAGAAGTTAATGGGTAGGTGGCCTTTAATGAATCTCATTTTCTATCTCCCAATAGACCTGGAAGGAAGGGAGAGCTGGCCGAAGAACAAAGGTGAGCTAAGGCAGCTCTGAGTAAGAGCCTACCTCCACTGCGGGGGCAGCCAGCAGGGCAGCTTTTATCCCCATTAGGAGAATGTTTTTCTTCCTTAATGTGGATTAGACCACACTGCCCCCTGAGAAGCACTGCTTGTCCTCCATATGTATGTGCTGTCTGATTTCATACTTACCTCCTGGGTGCCTCTGAAGGAGGGAGCAGCACATCTCCAGGGGAGCCTGAACTGCACTACAAAAGTGTTAGTGCAGCTTAGTGCCACCTTGGAACTGTGCTGCTAAAGCCCCCTCTGGAGGCGGCCTGCTGAGTGAGCGCCCTGCCCACGCACCTCCAACACCGCGCTTGTCAGGACACGCCAGACCTAAGGAAATCGACAGTGTGCTGAGTGATATTACCCACCTTGGACTGCTGAGGGATGGGAGAAAAGGGGAGGTGGAGCCTGTGGAGGAAAGGACAGGGTTTCCCTGAATGGGAGTCACAGTGCAGAGCTTCTGATAGGGGGATTTGATGGAAACAAAATAGGTGGGATAGCAAGGCCATTCCATGGAGTGTTCAACTTCCTTATTGTGTCTTGAACTATGAAGGCATTTATATAAATGCATAATTTATAAAAACAATAAAATCTTTATAAATCCATTAATTCATCCCTCTCTTTAGTACAATTGGTTGCCACATGGCCTTCGGTGACCCCAGCGTAGAGGGTCAAGGAAGGGAGAACAGGGTGTGGGTGGCCCCTCAGTCATCCCTGTGCTGCTGCCCTGGGACTTAAGCAGCATCCTCTCAAGGCGGTTGATAACCAGGAGTTCTAGGAGGTGGTTCCCAGTGGACAGGTGAAGAGGGGTGAGAAAAAAAGTAGCCAGGAAAAGTCTTGAAAGCAGGTATGAGGTCATCTTTCTCTCAAAAACGTATTAGAAGCCAGGGGACCCTTCAAGAATGGAAGCTGCTACTTCTCACGTGGCTTCTCGGGAGGGACTGATTACTTAGCACCTGGGCCAACATTTCAAACGTTGAATGGTTGGATTTTATTTAGTGGCTGAGCCACTGTGTTTTATTTCCTGTTTGTTGTTTAAATTTTTTAATTAGTCTCTGACATTGAAAACTGGGAGGTTTCAGGGATTTCTAGCTTCTTAAATACAGCAATCTCAAGCCCACATTCTAGAATGACAACACCCAGCCAGAAATGAGTAGCTGCTGATGCTGTTAGAGGGGAGATTATACTCTGCTGCTCAACCTGGTAGTTCTACTCACACTCGGGGTAGGCCTGGCCCCTGTGGAGGGTGTGTCCCCACTCCAGGTGCAGGGGATGTGGGGCTGCACTATGTCCCTCCCCTGCAGGAGGAGTGAGTACACTATGCAATCCATTTTATGTTTACATATTGCTTATTCAACTCTGTGACTTGGGGAAAGAAGTTTGTAAAATAACTAAATGCAAATGACATCTGACTTGCAGCTAAGACCATGGATTTCAAACACTCAAAAAAAAAAAAGGACACATTTTCCACAATGTAAACTAATGCCAATTTGAGTTGCAAAATTGGCAAAAGCAGTGAGGAGTTGGGAAAGCAATTTCCTACATACTGAGACAGCATCAGGGTCCAAGGACTCTGAGGTGAATATCTGAGAGCATCATTACTCAAGCCACAAATGTCCCTATTTATAAATACAGGGAGAGAAATAATCTATTCCTGGGTATTTGCCCTCTCACATTTTGCTTTTCTGGTTGGGACAAAATATCAGCAAGTAATGAGACAGAACACAGGGCAGACCTGTGTCATCCTGCTAAACATCTTTCTCAGTGCATTTGAACTGTATGTAGTAACAAACTGAAATAAAATGGTATTGCACATGTTCCCATTAACTACAGAATTTAAAATGCCCAAATCCACAGCTGATGTATAAACTTCAGTGATATGTCTATAAACAGATTTTAGAAAAGTGTCTTCATAGAGTATTATTTCCTGAGCAATCTCTTCAAATGCCTTCAAAATGGAATCTTTTCCATCCCCAGTTTACTTGGTTGAAATATGCAATGCATGCATTTTAGTTATGTTGGTCATTCCAATGAAATTATTTTAAAATGCTTCCCAAATGGCTTCTGCCTGGGCCCTCCCAGCAGTCAGCAACATAACAAATAGGTTTTGAGTGAATAAGCTGCCCTAAAGGAGTCTTTCTTCTCTGTGGGCTTCTCAATGCAAATGAGCACAGATAGCCCATCTCATTTAGTTCCTAGCCCCTCGGGCACTTATTAACTCAGGATCCAGAAGAAAACAAATACAGCATGGGGAACTGGTGAAGAATATGCCAAACTCATGGGAAACCAAGCTCTGTTTTCCAATAAGGGTTACCGTACAGCTGCTGTAGGCCTAAGACACAATTAGAAGCACAGAGCCCTTGGGCCATTCTTGAAAAGAAGTAACTTGGATGCATGCAGTGGAGGCAGTGAATAAGTCTCCCTGCTCACAATGTCATCCTTTGTCCTCCTTCTCACACCCCCTACTCCCCCCAACCCGTGCTCCACCCCCCACCCTGCTCCCCACCAGCATCCTACCCCTGATTTGGCTTTCTACTGTTCTGGAAGAAGCCATGGGTGTGGAGTCAGAACGTTTGAGATTTAATCCAGATCTGCCACTTGTTTTACAACTGAGCAGTTTATTTTCCTGCTCTTCAGTTTTACTCTCTGTTCAGTGAGGATAAAAATAATAATCCTGCAGGACTGGTGGGGAAATTCTTTTATTTATTTAACAAGTATCTATTGAGCTCATACTGAGAGCCGGGCACTGTTCTAGGTGCTGGAGCTGGAGCACTGGGTTAAAAAGTCAGTTCCCATGCCATGTTATTTATATTTTAGGGAAGAGACCATAAGTGATATAGTATGATGTTAACTCAATGTACTGTTACAAGCTACTAAATATAATAAAAGGCAGAAATAACTACTTTGAAGAAAACATAGAGCAGAAGAAAAGGTCAGAGAGTTACAGGGTGGACTGCTTTTTAGAGAAGGTGATCATGAGGTCTCTTATAGGGAAGAGATGATATTGTAGCAGAGACCAGAATGAATCAGCAAATGAGTGAGCCATTTGCTGAAAATGACAGCCAGTGAAACAGGATTTGCAGAGTAGCTACCATATGGACTAATGACAGAATTCCAAAAGCAAAATAGTACTGAGACAGGGACAGTGGGTGTAGTCAGAGTAGGGTGAGGGCCTCTGGGAAAAGCAGGGCGGAATATTTACAGTCAGAGCAATGTAACAGTGGGCAAAGAAGTCCCCATTGAAACTCTGTTAAGCATTATGCAAAGTCAGTCACACTAATTCTCTAGGAAAGAAACCTAAGAATATAGACATCTTCAGTGAGATCAGTTAAAGGTCAAAAGGCCAGGAGTAACTTGGCCTGGAATGTTTGAGTGTTCTGTAAGGGTATCAGCATAATCTGTGACCCCACTGTCAGCCCTGGCAATCAGACTATGACCCAGCCCACTTTGAGGACAGGTCAGGTGATGTAAGTCCACACCCCTAAGTTTTTTTCATGTTCTTGAAAAATCTTCAACTGCCTATAAAACCCCCTAGACAATGCACCACTGTGGGCTCTCTTGTCCCCTCCTGGTGTGAGCTGGGAGCTCTATTCTCTCACTTTATCTCTAAATGAAAGCCTGTGCCTTGCTCTCCTACCTTGAGTGTTTGTGAAGCTTACTCTTCAGCTTTGTGAACAAGAACCCAGGCATCATCACTATTGATTGCACTGGCGATTCTAACTGAGTCTGAGGTTAGCCAGGTTGGGTGTCCTCCTCCAGAGCTGTGCTTAAGCAGACCTCCATCCCTTCCTCCACCCCTCCTTCCTTCTTTCATCCTTTCATTTAGTGTAAATATTTGTGTTGGCAACTGGAGAGGCACTGGATAAATTGATCATCAATTTGAAGCCCAATGGAGTCCTGTGGAAGTATCCGAATGCAATGGCCAGGAATTTCTGTAGCTAAAAGAAAGGTGTTTATAGGAAGGTGAGAAAGCCAAAGAAAACATTAAAGCTACCTTACATTTTGCCCTTGGATGGCCATGCAAGTTGTGAAAAACCTTTAAGGCTTAGTGACATACCAATCATAATTCTAATTTTAAGAAATATTTTTACAATATAAAATTATTTAAGCATTGAAAAATTATTATACATTGGCTTGGTACTGGCAGAATGGCTTATATCAAACTATTTCTCCTTTCAATATTTTCTGGAGAAAATAGAGAACTATAACAGTTTTAAGACATGAACGGGCAACCAAACCTAGGCAGGAAGTGGAGGAGCTACACAATAACCCGCTGTCCCCTGAGCCAGATCACATGGCACATGGGGAAACAGGCCAGCAGAAAGCAGCCACCACAGCAGACAGACACATTAGACCAGAACAGTGAGATGCCACAGCAGAAAACTCCCACCCCAAACTGGAAGCCACAGAAGGGAGAGACCTAATAACTGTGCATGAGTTCCTTTCAAATCCTTTGCCACCTATGAATTGTGTAGATGATAAGAGAATTTCAGGAGCCCAACTGTGAGCAGCAGCTGCCTGATGTTGCAGAGAAAGAGTTGTCAGTTCAAGCCTTACCAAGTTAGAAGAACTTACCAAATCTCAGACTGCTACCAAAATACCAGAAAAGCCACATGCCAGAAAGTAGGACAGGTGTAATACATAGTTCCACATTTTGTATTAAAAAACTATGAACTTAGTGTTCATACAAATTGGGAAACACCAGTGTTAATTAATACCAAGGCTAAGGAGCAATTGCTTAGAACTAAGAGCAAATTGGAATAAATATCCACCCTAACGAAGCTTAAAAAAGACTCCACACAATCAAAGTGATATGCTGGTAATTCTTTAACTCTTTATTTTGAAATAATTTTAGATTAAAAATTGCAAGCATAGAGTGGGAATTAAAGATGGTGGTGTAAGAGGTGAGACAGAGACCTCCTCTTAAAACCACATATAATACAAAAATATAATTAATACAACTAATCCTGAAAGAGCAACAGGACAAAAGGCTGCACCAGACTGCATTCACGTGGAGAAAAGAGCAGACCTCACAGAACAGGGTAATGTACCAAAGCTGTGACCCGGTGGAGTCCAAGCCCTTCCCCCACCCCAGCTGACCAGTGGGAGTAAGAGAAACAGAATGGGAAGGGAGTGGAGGCCTGAGACTGCTGAACACCTAGCTCTGGAGATCTGCTCTGGGAGCACGAACCTACATTGCATGGTGCTCTGGTGATTTAGTGGGGTTGGAAAGCTAAGACAGGTGGAATACATGGAGAAATGGATATTCCAGCTGCTTGTGGAAAACAGAGATTCATATCTGGCTGATCTGGGTGGGTAGTCTGAGAGAATTTCTAAAAGTGAGATGGCTGCTAAAGGAGAAAGGAAAGCACAGAGCTTACTTTGTGGAGAAAGGACAGGTAGACAAAATTGTCTGGGTGCACTCTGCCCAGAAGTTTGGGAGCTTAAATGATCTTCAGGAGCTCCATCCCCTTGGCTGGCTACGTAGTTCCAAGGCCCCCCACCATGATATGCAGCCTGCTGTGTCTTCCTCCTCTCTAGCCTGCACCAGGCTCCAGCTCACAAACGAGCAACCCCTGCCCTGACATCAGGTAAGCCAGAGGGACGGCCTGCCTATGGCAGCTACAAACACAAAGCATAGCAACTTACACCTGTTTGTTTGGCCCACTGGTTCTGGCAGTGGAGACAGTAATAGCAGTCAGGAAGCAGAAAACAGCTCTTTCCTCCCTTGAAGCAGCAACACTGTTCCCCTGTGACTCCCAACATTGCTCCAGGGGCTGAGCAGCTCCAGGGAGTAGAGCTTCTGGGCACTAGAGGGCACAACAGACAAATTATGAAACGTCAAAGGAACCTGGTTCAAAACAAAATTATGAATACACCTGAGAAAGATTAAAATGAAATCGACCTCATGAATCTTCCTGAAAGAGATTTCTAAATAAAAACCATTAACATGTTCCTGGAGGTACAGAAAAATATACAAGAACTCAGGAACGAATTTAGGCCAGGGATCCAGTCATTGAAGAACACAATGGAGGGTATTAAAAGCAGATTAGATATGGTGGAGGAGACAATAAATGAAATAGAAATTAGGGAAAGGCATACAAAGAAGTTAAGGCACAGAGAGAAAAAAGGATCTCTAGGAATGAAAGAATATTAAGAGAACTGTGTAACCAATCCAAACAGAACAATATTCACATTATAAGGGTACCAGAAAAAGAAGAGAGAGAGAAAGGGATAGAAAGTGTCTTTGAGGAAGTAAGTGCTGAAAACTTCCCCAATCTGGGGAAGGAGATAGTCTCTCAGGCCATGGAGGTACACAGATCTCCCAACACAAGGACCCAAGGAGGACAATACCAAGACATATAATAATAATAAAATGGCAAAGATCAAGGATAAAGACAGACTATTAAAAACAGCCAGAGAGAGAAAAAAGATCCCATACAAAGGAAAACCAATCAGGCTATCATCAGACTTCTCAGAAGAAACCTTACAGGCCAGAAGGGAGTGGCATTATATATTTAATGCAATAAAGCAGAAGGGCTTTGAACCAAGAATACTTCATCTGGAAAGATTATCATTTAAATTTGAAGGAGGGAGTAAACAATTTCCAGATAAGCTAAGCTGAGAGAATTTAGCTCCCACAAACCATCTCTACAGTGTATTTTGGAGGGACTGCTATAGATGGAAGTGTTCCTAAGGTGAAATAGCTGTTACCAGAGATTAACAAAAGGGATAGACAAAAGTACAGAATATGATATCTAATGCATAAAGAATGGAGGAGGAGTAAAAGGAGGGATTTAAAAAAAAGAACTTTTAGATTGTCTTTGTAATAGCATATTAAGTGAGTTAAGTTAGACTCTTAGATAGTAAGAGAGTTACCCTCGAACCTTTGGTAAACACGAACCCAAAGCCTGCAGTGGCAATAAGCACATACATATCAATAATCACCCCAAATGTAAATGGTCTGAATTCACTAATCAGAAGACATAGAGTTACTGAGTAGATAAAAAGGCAACACCCAACTATATTCTGCCTATAAGAGACTCACTTAAAACCCAAAGACATGCACAGACTAAAATTAAATGGATGGAGATATTTCATTCAATTAATAGGGAGAAAACAGCAGGTGTTGCAGTACTAGTATCAGACAAAATAGACTTCAAAACAAAGAAAGTCACAAGAGACAAAGAAGGACACTACATAATGATAAAGGGGTCAATCCAACAAGAGGATATAACCATTATAAATATCTATGCTCCCGGAGGCGGAGCCAACATGGCGGCGTGAGTAGGACAGTGGGAATCTCCTCCCAAAAACATATATACTTTTGAAAATACAACAAACACAACTAGCCCTAAAAGAGAGACCAGAAGACGCAGGACAGTGGCCAGACTGCAGCTACACCAGCGAGAACCCAGCGACTGGTGAAAGGGGTAAGATACAAGCCCCGGCCCTGCGGGACGCGAGCGCCCCTCCCCCCAGCTCCCGGCGGGAGAACAATAGGCAGAGCGGGAGGGAGACGGAGCCCAGGACTGCCGAACACCCAGCCCCAGCCATCCGGGCCAGAGCGCAGACACAGTATATGCCCAGGGGGCCCTGGATACTGGGAGAACAGGGGGTAGACCTCAGAGCGGGTGCTGAAGCTGATGCCCCTGTGACAAAGAAAAGCGGGGGCTTTTTTGAAAGTCTTAAAGGGACAGGGACTTAACAGCTTGACGGAAACAACCCAGGTCACAGTACAGCAGCTGGAAATTACAGGGAAAACCGGGTGCACTAACCCCCTGGGCAACAGCTCTGAGACCCCTCACGGAGGCAAACAGTCAAGCAGCCCCCCCATCCATCACCCCACCGGGCGCTGCGAAAGCAGAGAAGCAGCCTGAGACAAATTCCGCCCACAGAAAGGGAAATTTCTCCCTTCCGGCCAGGCAAGACACAAAGACCCACTCTACACGCAATTACCCAACACAAGCCACTAGGGGTCGCAGTTGCCCCAGTAAAGAAAGGCCAGTAGTAAGTGAAAATTTTGGCCCTCCCAGCTGACAGTCAATAGCACCTGTCAACATGAAAAGGCAAAAAAATATGATTCAGACAAGACTAACCCAGACAGCTTCGGCATCTGCTACATCTTCCCCTGAGAAGGAATCTGGGGAGATAGATTTAGCCAGTCTACCTGAAAAAGAATTCAAAACAAAAGTCATAACCATGCTGATGGACTTGCAGAGAAATATGCAAGAACTAAGGAAGGAGAATTCAGAAATAAAACAAGCTCTGGAAGGACTTCAAAACAGAATGGACGAGATGCAAGAGACCATTAATGGACTAGAAAACAGAGAACAGGAACGCAGAGAAGCTGATGCAGAGAGAGACAAAAGGATCTCCAGGAATGAAAGAATTTTAAGAGAGCTGAGTGATCAATATAAAAGAAATAATTTAAGAATCATAGGCATTCCAGAAGAAGTAGAGAGAGAAAAGGGGATAGAAAATGTCTTTGAAGAAATAATTGCTGAAAATTTCCCCAAACTAGGGGAAGAAATGGCCTCTCAGACCACAGAGGTACACAGAACTCCCATGACAAGGGATCCAAGGAGGGCAACACCAAGACACATAATAATTAAAATGGCAAAGATCAAAGACAAGGACAAAGTATTACAAGCAGCCAGAGAGAAAAAAAAGGTTACCTACAAAGGAAAACCCATCAGGCTATCATCAGACTTCTCAACAGAAACCCTACAGGCCAGAAGAGAATGGCATGATATACTTAATGCAATGAAACAGAAGGGCCTCGAACCAAGACTACTGTATCCAGCACGAATATCATTTAAATATGAAGGAGGGATTAAACAATTCCCAGACAAGCAAAAGTTGAGGGAATTTGCCTCCCACAAACCACCTCTACAGGGCATCCTACAGGGACTGCTCTAGATGGGAGCACTCCTAAAAAGAGCACACAACAAAACACCCAACATATGAAGAAGGGAGGAGGAGGAATAAGAAGGGAGAGAAATAAAGAATCATCAGATTGTGTTTATAATAGCTCAACAAGCGAGTTAAGTTAGACAGTAAGACAGTAAAGAAGCTAACCCTAAACCTTTGGTAAGTAACCACAAACTTAAAGCCTGCAATGGCAATAAATTCATACCTTTCAATAATCACCCTAAATGTAAATGGACTGAATGCACCAATCAAAAGACACAGAGTAATAGAATGGATAAAAAAGCAAGATCCATCCATATGCTGCTTACAAGAGACTCACCTCAAACCCAAAGATGCGCACAGACTTAAAGTCAAGGGATGGAAAAAGATATTTCAAGCAAACAACAGAGAGAAGAAAGCAGGTGTTGCAATTCTGGTATCAGACAAAACAGACTTCAAAATAAAGAAAGTAAAAAAAGACAAAGAAGGACATTACATAATGATAAAGGGCTCAGTCCATCAAGAGGATATAACCATTATAAATATATATGCACCCAATACAGGAGCACCAACATACCTGAAACAAATATTAACAGAACTAAAGGAGGAAATAGAATGCAATGCATTCATTCTAGGAGACTTCAACACACCACTCACTCCAAAGGACAGATCCACCAGACAGAAAATAAGTAAGGACACAGAGGCACTGAACAACACACTAGAACAGATGGACCTAATAGACATCTACAGAACTCTACATCCAAAAGCAACAGGATACACGTTCTTCTCAAGTGCACATGGAACATTCTCCAGAATAGACCACATACTAGGACACAAAAAGAGCCTCAGTAAATTCCAAAAGATTGAAATCCTACCAACCAACTTTTCAGACCACAAAGGCATTAAACTAGAAATAAACTGTTCAAAGAAAGCAAAAAGGCTCACAAACACATGGAGGCTAAACAACACGCTCCTAAATAATCAATGGATCAATGACCAAATCAAAATGGAGATCCAGCAATATATGGAAACAAATGACAACAACAACACTAAGCCCCAACTTTTGTGGGACGCAGCAAAAGCAGTCTTAAGAGGAAAGTATATAGCACTCCAAGCATATTTAAAAAAGGAAGAGCAATCCCAAATGAACGGTCTAATGTCACAACTATCAAAATTGGAAAAAGAAGAACAAATGAGGCCTAAGGTCAGCAGAAGGAGGGACATAATAAAGATCAGAGAAGAAATAAATAAAATTGAGAAGAATAAAACAATAGCAAAAATCAATGAAACCAAGAGCTGGTTCTTCGAGAAAATAAACAAAATAGATAAGCCTCTAGCCAGACTTATTAAGAGGAAAAGAGAGTCAACACAAATCAACAGTATCAGAAATGAGAAAGGAAAAATCACAACAGATCCCGCAGAAATACAAAGAATTATTAGAGACTACTATGAAAACCTATATGCTAACAAGCTGGGAAACCTAGGAGAAATGGACAACTTCCTAGAAAAATACAACCTTCCAAGACTGACCCAAAAAGAAACAGAAAATCTAAACAGACCAATTACCAGCAACGAAATTGAAGCGGTAATCAAAAAACTACCAAAGAACAAAACCCCCGGGCCAGATGGATTTACCTCGGAATTTTATCAGACATACAGGGAAGACATAATACCCATTCTCCTTAAAGTTTTCCAAGAAATAGAAGAGGAGGGGATACTCCCAAACTCATTCTATGAAGCTAACATCACCCTAATACCAAAACCAGGCAAAGACACCACCAAAAAAGAAAACTATAGACCAATATCCCTGATGAACGTAGACGCAAAAATACTCAACAAAATTTTAGCAAACCGAATTCAAAAATACATCAAAACCATCGTACACCATGACCAAGTGGGATTCATCCCAGGGATGCAAGGATGGCACAACATTCGAAAGTCCATCAATATCATCCACCACATCAACAAAAAGAAAGACAAAAACCACATGATCATCTCCATAGATGCTGAAAAAGCATTTGACAAAGTTCAACATCCATTCATGATAAAAACTCTCAGCAAAATGGGAATAGAGGGCAAGTACCTCAACATAATAAAGGCCATCTATGAAAAACCCACAGCCAACATTATATTGAATAGCGAGAAGCTGAAAGCATTTCCGCTGAGATCGGGAACTAGACAGGGATGCCCACTCTCCCCACTGTTATTTAACATTGTACTAGAGGTCCTAGCCACGGCAATCAGACAAAACAAAAAAATACAAGGAATCCAGATTGGCAAAGAAGAAGTCAAACTGTCACTATTTGCAGATGACATGATACTGTACATAAAAAACCCTAAAGACTCCACCCCAGAACTACTAGAACTGATATCGGAATACAGCAAAGTTGCAGGATACAAAATCAACACACAGAAATCTGTGGCTTTCCTATATACCAACAATGAACCAACAGAAAGAGAAATCAGGAAAACAACTCCATTCACAATTGCATCAAAAAAAATAAAATACCTAGGAATAAACCTAACCAAAGAAGTGAAAGACTTATATTCTGAAAACTACAAGTCACTCTTAAAAGAAATTAAAGGGGACACTAACAGATGGAAACGCATCCCATGCTCATGGCTAGGAAGAATTAATATCGTCAAAATGGCCATCCTGCCCAAAGCAATATACAGATTTGATGCAATCCCTATGAAACTACCAGCAACATTCTTCAATGAACTGGATCAAATAATTCAAAAATTCATATGGAACCACCAAAGACCCCGAATAGCCAAAGCAATCCTGAGAAAGAAGAA